>NW_025047846.1:45000-92500 GCF_018831695.1 Puntigrus tetrazona
ACACACACTCACACACACACAATCACACACACATCAGCACACACACACACACACTCACACACACGCACGCACATGCCACACGCACACACACACACACACACACAGCCAGCCACACAAACACACACACGACATACTCTTCACACGCACACTCACACAGACACACACACACTGCACTCACACGCACACAGACACGCACACACACACACACACACACACACACACACACACACACACACAA
This sequence comes from Puntigrus tetrazona, assembly GCF_018831695.1. Taxonomy (NCBI): domain Eukaryota; kingdom Metazoa; phylum Chordata; class Actinopteri; order Cypriniformes; family Cyprinidae; genus Puntigrus; species Puntigrus tetrazona. The sequence continues at coordinate 45,239 of NW_025047846.1, forward strand.
ACACACACACACACTCTCACACACACACACACACACACACACACACAACATTTCCACACTCTCACACACACTCTACACGCATACACACTCACACGCACACACACCTCACACACGACACACATACACACACACACACACACTCACACACACACACTCACTCACACACACACACACCTCACACACACTCACACACACACGCACGCACACAGACACGCGCACACACACACACACACACACACACACACACAAACACACACACACACACACACTCTCACACACACGCACACTCACATACACACACACACACTCACACACACACACTCACACACGCACACACACCTGCCACGCACACCCACAGACACACACACACACTCTCACACACACACTCACGCACACACTCACACGACACCACACGCATGGCCACACACACACACACACACACACACACACTCACACACACACACACACACACTCACACACACACACACACACACACACTCACACACACACACACACACACACACACACACACTCAGGCACTCTTTTTAGAGACGCTTTAATAGCAAGGGAAAAGCAGGCAATCAGACGGAAAGTCAGAGATGTTTGGACAATAATGCACTGTAAAACACAATTTTTCTGTTGACACTAAAAACAATAAATTCAGTCGGGCCTGTGAAATATTTATATGAAATGCACTAGAAATTGATTTGACAGTGTATGAAGTTTTCTTTCAAAATTGAACTTTAGTTTAAATTTCAATTTAAATGAATATGAAGAATTGAAAATATCTGTAAACATTAATGCTGTAATTTACCGCTGTAATGCAACTTTTTTTGTTTTTTTATGCTCTTATTGAACGGGTGAAATATTACACAATAGCAACATTATACTTCTATGCAACAATATAATTTCTCAATGCTCTTTTAATTAATATGAAATTTTAGGTTTTGTTTTGGTCTCGACATCACTTCATCTGTTTATACATTTATTATCTTATTACATTCATTTATCTAAATCATTGTTCAGATGTTTAATTTAGAGATTGCATATGAATATGGATGATGTGTTGCTGTGATTACGACTGGTTGAGCAGCAGTTTGTAAGTTAAACTGTTCAATGGGTCTATTTCTTATGTCATACATCTGGTCTTCCGGATGTTAACCGACATCGATGCGACCATATTGATGTTTTCATTCCGGACGGGCACCCATTCACTTCATTGCTGGAGACAATTTGAGGCATTTCTACAAACCTGATGAGGAAGTCACCTTAATCGCTTCACTTTGGTCTGAACCACTTAGCAGCCAAAGCAAATCCAACACAGTGTACATTAAGACGCCTGGTTGTATAAGATTGTTGGCTTCTAGGAAGCTCTGAATCCACCTGGAAACCCAGAATCAATCTCGCCGTGTTTGAAGCGCCTGGGCCATAATCAACCGCTGAATTTTCATTGCTTAATGCACTCCACTGAAATCATGCAGGGAGCTTAAACATACACAGGAAGAATATTCTCATCCATTGTTGAAATATTCATGAACGCTTTCTGCAACAAGTCAATCAGTTTCATGTTCTTCACGAGTGAAGTAAGATCCAGACGCTGTTTCAATGATGAGAAAAGTAGATATATATGTATATCTATATACATTATCATAAATATATCATAACATTTACATCCATTGCACAGTTTTAACTCAATATAAAACTAATAAAGCTTAATGTGATATAATTATAAAATTAAACTGTAAAAATACATATATATATATATATGATATATATATAAAATATATATATATATATATATATATATATATATATATATATACATTACAGTACATACACACACACACATATATGTATATATATATATATATATATATATATACATATATATATATATATATTTGCATTTTTTAAATATTTAATAATTGCATTTTCAAAAATGCACTTATGTTTAGAATCGGCATACATTTGTTTATTGGGGAAAAACTTGTATGAAAATATGTCTAGCTGTGAAACAAGCAATAATAGTTAGATTGAAAATTAATTGTATGGCTAATTAAAATTTAATAAAGTCATATAACAGCGTGTTTAAACTTATTAAACGGTTAGCTCTGTTACAGACATCTGAAAAATGCATCACATTGTTTACCGGTTCACTAAAACTGTGATAAACGGTAATGAAGATCAAGGCTCTGGTCAAATACAGCTCTGTAGGGTTTAAAAGTCCTGTGCAGGTCTGAATCAGAAGAGCGTCTGAACTGGTTCCAGGCGTTTCCAGAGCTCTCTCGTCATGTCATGGATCACAGATGCATCAAGCCCTGAAATCAAGAAGATGAGACGCTTTATACAGGCTGTGCTGTAGCTCAAAACAGAGCCACAGGAACTAATCATGAGATATAAAGTCATAAATGCAATAAACATTATATCTGAGACAAGTCATGATTATGAGATATCATTGTAATATTTAGAAATGTATTCTATAATAAAGTCCAGCTATGAAGGAGATCAATCATAATTATGAGATATAAAAGACATTTGAGAAAAAAATATCAGAATTCTGAAATAAATGTCATAATCGTCAATTTTGATTAAAAAGTCATACTTATGAGAGAGATAGTCAGAACTGTGAGGGGAATTAGTGAGATATGTAAGTCATAATTGCAATATTTTAAGATAGAATCATGAGAAATAAAGACAGGACTGCAGGATTAAGATATATATATATATATATATATATATATATATATATATATATATATATATATATAATGTATTAATTATGATAAAGTGAATTATGAGATATAAAGTCATAAATGCAATAAACATCATAATTCGAGACAAAGTCATGATTATGAGATATAATTTTAATATTAGAATTGTATTTGGTAATAAAGTCTTACAGTCAAATATGAGATAAATCATAATTATGAGATATAAAGTCTGAAGTGCAAGATATTAGAATCAGAAAATTATTTTGAGATAATGTCATAATCGTCAATTTTGATAAAAAGTTTATACTTATAGAGATAGTCAGAACTGTGAGGGAATTATAAGATATGAAGTCGTAATTATGAGATATGGCAATTATACAATATTTAAAGATGAATCGCAAGATATAAAGACAGGACTGCAGGATATACATCATAGTTATAAGATATGATTAAGATATATTATAATGTATTAATTATGAGATAAAGTGAATTATGAGATATAAAGTCATAAATGAATAAAACATCATAATTCAGATGCAAAGTCATGATTAAGAGATATAATTTTAATATTAGAAAATGCATTTTATAATAATCTAAGCTCACAGTCAAATATGAGATAAATCATAATTAGATATAAAGTCCATGCAAGATATTAGAAATTTTTTAAAATATCATGAGATAATGTCATACAATTGTCAATTTTGATAAAAAGTCATAATTATGAGCGAGAATAGAACTGTGAGGGAATTATGATATAAGTCATAATTATGATATAAGTCATAGTTAGAATATATAATAATATATAATAAGTCAGAATCAATAGAAATAAAGACAGGTGACCGTGCAGGATGCAATATTATAGTCACAAGATATGATTAAGATAGGATATATATATATATATATATATATATATATATATATATATATATATATATATATATATACATATATATAATGTATTAATTATGAGATGAATTATGAGATAAAGTCATAATTAGAAGATATGAAGTCACAGAGAACTGAGAGATAAAAATCTAATCACAGGATATAGTCAGCTGAGAAATATTAATGATGAATGAAGATGTGAGATAATAAAAAGCAACAAGGACATGTTTTGTGGCACGAATTAAGTCTTAAAGCGCTTTCTCGTGTAGTTTAAGCACTAATCTCCCGCGCTTGTTTCCATTTATTAAAATATGACTTTTATGTTGTCATAAAACCACGTGACGCCATCATTTTCATTCTCTTCTTCACCTCCTTTAAAAGCCATTGGCTCTGTTCTTCAAATAAGTTCCAAATGACTGGCTTCTGAAATATTCGCATATGCATTAGTGTCAGAGAATGCTATTATTATAATCATGCAAATGAGAACATGCTCAGATCCGTCGGAGATGTCAGGCTGCTAGTTTCCCCACATTTAATTAGATTTCAGAGTTAACGGAGCGGCCCGGAGAGGTTGGTGATAGCAGTCAATTAACAGCTCTGCTTTCCAGACGCTCACGCAGAAAAGCTACAAATATTACCAGCTCTGCCCAAACACATTTACAGCCTGCTTTGAAGGATCAAACATTACTGTTTACACGATGGACAGTTTCAGATTGTTTCCCTTTTTTGTGCCAAATGTGAAAAATTAAGAAACACAAAAAAAGGATGAAGATGATTTTTACGATAAAAATGTGCTATTTTAAATAATTAATGCATTTTTTTATTTTAAATTTATTTATTTGTAATTTATCAATATGGAGAAAGCATTATTATTGATTATTAGTTACAAAATAATAATATATTTAATAATATTATAAACTAAATTAATATCCTAATTAATCCAAAGTATTACAATATTGATATCTATTTTTTACTTTAATTTAAAAATATTTATGTAATAATAATAATTATTTTTCCTAAATACAAAAAAAAAAAATTGAAGTTAGAAATGTTTGTATTTTTATTGTTATAATAATGGAACATCATAATACTAATACACGCCGTTATATTTCGATTACACACAATATTAAAAATGATAAACGCTTACGCCACGAGCCCGGCGCGCTTCCAAACCTGGTTCAGGACGGTCATTAAACACTCGTGAAGTTCTTGAGAGCAGGAACGACAACCTCTGGGGCTGTCCTAAAGTTCAGGCTGTTGGTTTATATCAAATCATCGGGAGCGCCCGGCGCTTGATTAACGCTCCGACATGCTGCTTTATTTGCCCGGATTGATTCGGTTTTAGGCGAGAGGAACAGACGCTTAAAACCCACATCACTCAGCTTCAGACGCGATGATTGATTGCAGAGCGCCACCGACTGGAGGAAGGTTGATAAATCTCTCCCAGCGTGGAAAATATGCTGAAAATGTACAAACGCTCACGGCGGTCATTCACTACATCCATCACGGCTCACTCCTGCAGAGCTGCAAACCTTTCTTAAAGAGCTCCACAACCCCACCTTTGAAGGAAAGGTTTGCTGTTTTCGAAAGTTGTTGAATCTAGAGGATCATCACATGAAGCTGAGCATAGTTATTAAAGAAAACACTCATTTAAATTTCTGTTAGTGCACGTCTGTCGCTATGCTGTGTGTGTTTACTACATTGCAAAATATGTCTAAATCTGTTAATTCAACTCATTTTTAGAGACACTTACAGCATTTCACTGCCATTCTGGTAAAATAAAAGATTGTCACATACTTTATTATTATGTTTCATACATTAGTATTGTGACTGTGTAAAATAAAACGACATCATAGTAATAACTGTAATTTCTAAAATATATTTACATTATTTAACTCTCTATTTTTATCATTTGTTAAAAGGAAGACTTATTATTTTCATTATTATTTGTTATAAATGCTGTGTCATTAGCCTAATGCAATTAATCATTTATTTAATAAACAACATATGTATTTTATCAAAAAAATAATAAAATAAAAATAATAATATATATATATATATATATATATATATATATATATATATATATATATATATATATATATATATATATGCACACACACACATTTTAATTATATATATATATATATATATATATATATATTATTTTTTTTAATTATATATATTTTTTTATTATATATATATATATATAATAAAAAATATATATTTTTATATATATATATATATATTTTTTGATTGCAGCATAAGTGTAAATTAAAAAGTAAAATATTTATTAATTTAGTCAGTGAAATTATAATAATTATTTAAAAATATTTTTAAAATATTTTTTAAATAAAACCATTAAAACATGTCTTGCAAAATTATTACATTATTTAAATATTACCTGAAATCTCATGGGAGCAATCCACAAAATATTGTAAATAAAGGATATCTAGCTGATTCTTTTTTTCCCCTTGTAAATGCAGTTGTACGCAAAGATATGGTTTTACTTTTTTTTATAATTAGCTGAAAACTAAAATGCTAAACGGACTCGACACAGTTCTCTGGAGGAGAAAGTGTCAGCCGACCAGCAAGAATCCAGAGAACGACGATCGATTACACACTTCCCACCTGCTTCAAACACTGAACGCAGGGAAAAGCCGTTAATCTGGCCACGAGGAGAGAAGCGCAAAGACACATCTATCAACCAGCAATAAACTACATCTGCCTCGGGAGAACCCTGCAGTCCTTCAGGGTTTAAACTGTATTATCATGAAACTTCGTTTCCCTGCTGCTGCACTGAAGACGACTCTCTAAATAAATTGCAGCCCAAAGCTATATTTAGGTTTCATTAAGAAAATGGAAGACTAGGAACAAGTGATGAAATTCTGCTGGAATATATTGTTAGCCAACAGCCTTCTGGTCCCCATTGACTTCATGGCATTTCAGTCCATACAGTGAAAGTCACTGGGGACCAGCATGTCTAACATCTTCTTTCGAGTTCAACTGTAGAAACTCAAGTGGTTTGAAACAACTGATAGAGTCAATAATGATCATTGCTCATTGAGCCATCCCTATAAAACAAGCCAAAACTGAAAAGCATGGAAGTTGCTGAAGACAATGCCTTATGGTTACCGTGTTTTTTAATTAGATAAAACCCTGGGCATGTTTCAGACGAAGAATAGAGATTCAGCCGCCCCTCTGCTGGACTTCCAGAAAAGCACTTCATGCTGTTAAAGCCACAGTAGAAGCACAAACACACTGTAAAATCATTCTGATAGTCTAATCCGCTAATATTTTCCTGAGATCAGACAGAGCTGTGGATTTATAGTGCCCACGCTCAGAAATAAAAAGGTACAAAGCTGTCGCTGGAGCGTACCTTTTAAAAGGTGCGCTTTGTACCTATTAGGTTCGAATATGTGCACTTTTAGTAATTGATATGTCTTTAAGGCACCGGAGTGACGAACGAGGTACAAACAAGGCAATCGCCTAGTGACAGCTTTTGTACCTTTGTCTGAGAGCAAGCAGCAATTCATAGAGCATGTACCAGATGAACACCAGGAATCAAATTAATCAAGTGACTGATGAGCATAAGAGACTTCTCCAAAACACATCAGGTACCAGATTAATCCTTAACTTTTAAACAGTATATGTGATATATTTGATGTCATTTTGCACTGAAGGATTAGTAACTTCACAAATAAGGAAATAAGCAACCGCTAAAGTAAAAGTATTTTGTAAAACGATCTAATGATGTCGATGCACTTAACAAATAATCAAGAATGTAAGGGTGAGAAAATGTAGAAAGTTCATTTTGGGCTGAATTATTTTTAAGATCCAAGAACAGATGGCAGAAGATGCGCGCCTTGAGACCTTTTGTGTTCAACCATGTTTCGATAATGGCACATCGTCACTTTCTGTGTGCCATAATGAAGAAAATCATCTATCTGTGCCAGACGTGAACTACAGAAGACGCCTCTGACTTTGAAATCTAGCACAAGAACACCTTGTAACACCTTCCACCATTTATACCCCAATCCTGACGATCAATTTTCAGCTCGCGTTTCTTTCAGACCCTGAACTCAACCGCAGGCCCTCATAAACACTCAACAAGGCTCCAGGTTTCTGTTGAAACACTCGCTTCCGTAATTATTACACAATCGCCGTAGACTTCTTTCTAGGCCTAAGCGATATTTATTGAAATCGTGAAAGGATCGTAAACACACCCCCTCACTGAACGCGTTCATCGCAGGTTTTCGATGCGCCTTCATGCCTGCGGAAAACTGATTTATGAAACTATTTCACACCGCAGAGCACCAGACCTCTTTAAACCAAACCATAAAATATAAGGCGGTTTTAAAAACACAGCGCTGAGTAAATGAGGTTCAGTCTCAGACTACTCTGTCGACATCAAGAACGACTCACTTCTGCCTTTCCTGAACTCAAAATAGGGATTACATCACATCTAGATCCTGACAAGTGAGAAGCATAGTACATTGCATGCATACAATACATTTATTTTATGCCAAAATCATTTAGTATATTAAGAAATACTATGTCTGTGAGGATATTCCCAGCACATTGCCTGCTGCAACTCAATTTTTGATTGATGATATGCATGTTCAAGAACTTCAATGACATCTTTAAATGCAATTTTCTCATTATTTAGATGTTTCAAAATTCATCAGATCTCCAGATTATAACAGTTGTGTCTCAGCCAAATATTGTCCTATACTAATGTTATTAGTGGAAAACTTATTTATTCAGCTTCTGAGATGGAAATTGGGCATTTTATATGCCAGGATTGAGATTGAAATTTGAGACCTGGCAACCCTGGTAGGGAAAAGCGGGGCATGTTGTCACAACTACATACATACATACATATTTCCATTGTTACTAGCTGGTAAAATACACCTCATTTACATTACATCTATATTATATGTACATATAATAGGGGCATGTTGTCACATTAGGTAAAATAAGACTAAATGAAAGCACACCTAACTGAAATAAGCAGAATTATATAAAATGACAAATAAAAATGTACTTTAAGTACAGAATTAAATTTAAAACCAAAAAGTAAAACAAAATAATAAAAGTCTCTACTGCAAAGTAAAACAAGCAACAATTTGAGTAAAATTGACTAGGAAGCAGTTCTTAAACTTTCACAAATACTTACAAACAAACTGCAGACAATGCATTGAACATGAATTTTATTAAAAAAACAATGAAATAGAATTTTCTTGTAAAGCAGACTCTAATATTTTTAGTGGATAAGTTCTGCATTGAGTAACTATAACTTTACTCAAAGTTTTTCACATACCCAGTGGACAACTAGCCCTGGTCTGAAAGCATCACAGTAGGAGTATCAAATGTTTTAAAGTGTTATTGAGAAATAAAGCCGATGAGCAGCCAGTCATCAAATGGCGAAAACGCAGGTGTGCGTTAAACGCTGACAACGTAATACAACGTAATCGGGTCTCATTTTTTATCGAACTGACCAAAGAGATTCAATAAATGAATCAGATGGTTCGCATAGCATCACGAGTCGCTGACTTTCTCGATCACTAGAGGTCAGCGGTGTTTGTCTAATAACAAAACACAGACACCAGCGATTTCCATTTTGGCTTAAAAACATAATGGGCCAGAGGCTCATGGCGTTTTGAAGACGATGCTTTCCACAGGTCATCTCCAAACTACAATGGAAATAAGTACACCATTACAAGGTCATCCTGACATGAAGAGGCATCCATCTCCAAGGATGTAAGATGCTATATTACTTCATTAGACATGAGCTTTAAGTGGCGCTACTATGTGTCAGACCACTTTATATTTAATAATTTTTATTAAAATCTTGATATAAAGAAACACCATCATGTTGTTTGAAACCTGTAAAGTCTCTTTGTCTGACTTCAAGCACAAATTAAGAAATTGTATTTTAGATAGCATTGATTTAAAATAGCTTAAATTTAAATATTTCCTTTGGCCCTGTTTCCATAAAAGCAGTTCCAGACAAAGCCATGTTGAGCATCTCACACTAGCAATGTTTTGCATTTCATAATACGATTATAATTTGTAAGTGCAAATTAGAAATAATCATGCTTTATCTTAAGCATATCCTAGTTTCCTATGTGAGGTGTATCCTGTGTATTCTGATACATGTCTCTGGGTTAAGCCCTGGATATTCACTCACTGTAGAACTGTCCCCTGGAACTGTCCCATTATTGTAGTATGTACTGGGTTTTATTAACATCAGAAGAGCATAACACTAACAAGTGTGCTTTTCAGATCTGTTCAAACAGTCAACCTTGTGTCTCCAAATCCATTGAAAGTCACAGATTAGCTGGAATTCTTGGAAGATGGTGCCACTCTGACTTGACTCTCATAATTACTGAAATGTAAACACGCCTACAAACTCATATTTACTGGCATTTTATTCTCACTTCCTGTCCAAAGCTAGTAGATTTTATATTATTGAAAGACGTCAGCTCTGCTCACCAAGCCTGCACTATTTTGATCCAAAGTACATCACAAAACATTTACAACACGTTTTATTTGAACAGTGCATTATTCTTGTTATCAAAGCCAAAACTTTATCATCATTACCGTGTCCTTCATAAATCATCTAATGCTGATTTTGTCACTTTTTTAGCTTTCACTGTTGAAAATAAAGTTCAGAGGAACAGCATTTATGTGAATTAGAAATATTTTGTAACTTTCTATATGTCTTTACTACCACTTTAGATTTCATTTAAAGCATCCTCAAGTAAATAAAGTAGTAATTTCTGTCATTTCGTTTCAAAAATTATAATGACTCAAGCTAAGTGGCTTTTATTTCAAATAAATTCTGATACTTGATCTTTCATTTATCAAAGAATCCTGGAAAAAATATCAATGATTTTAAAATATATAGGATTATAAAGAATTATTTAGAGCCTGTTGAACAGGGCATAACAGATCATAACTAATAACTGAATCAACCGATCAATCAGTTGAAACGGGCGATAAAAACATATATATGTTCGGTGAGAATATATGATTAAGGAAGCGTTACTGTCATGACTTCAGTCTGATCAGTTTGTTTTGTTTTCTGTCAAACAGTCTGCATGTGCTTGTGTGTTCCTGCCCCATTGTTATCTCATTAATCACTCTAGCTGCCTTCACCTGTGGCTCGTTAGCTCCTCAATTTGCTCCCCACTTAAGCTCCCTTGTTTGCAGTCTTGTGTCTGATCGTTGTGGTGTGAGTGACGCTAACAGTGCCCCAGTCCAGTCCAGTCCAGTTCAGTTCAGTCCAGTCCAGTCCAAACCATCCAGTCCAGTCCAGTCCAGTCCAGTCCAGTCCAGTCCGTCCTTAACCAGTCCTGTCTAGGTTCCAAGTTCAGCTTGGTATTTTTAGTTTTTCTCATTGCTCTGCCTTTGTTTCCTCTCCAGACCTCCCCCTCCTCCAACCCCTGCGCCGGCCCGGTTCCTCCGGTGTTGTGTTTGGCAGCTCGCTCACCTGATCCTCTGATCTGACTTTGGACTCGCAGCAGCAGGACTGTAGAGAGACCCTTCTGCTTCCTGCTTTCTTCGCCTCCCAGCCTGAGAGGAGTGACTGAGGCTGTTTTGATTTTTTCTTCGGTTTTCGTTCCTCCGCTCCAGCCTGCTTTGGTTCTAGAACTACTAATAAACTAAGTTGAACCTGCTTATTGAATCCAAAGTTCGCTCCTGGAGCAGAAACGATCAGACCAAAAGATGGATTCAGCAGGCACTGCTCAGGACCGCTGTACGAAACAGGGTATTCTCCTGGCCAGCATGCGACTCAGATAACGGTGACCCAAGAGATGCTGACCTCCTGACGACCCGCTGCCGCAGCTCGCGCCAGGGTGCAAGAACCCAACAAGAGTGGCCCAGGCCGCCCCGCCAGCTGCTCTCCCAGTCGCTTTTTCACCTTCAGGCCGGTCCGAACCCCACGCTCAGCCCTCTCCTATGACGGGATCTCACCTCGCCGGGCCTTCCTGTCCCAGTGTTCCCGGTCTTGCACTCCAGCCCCGCCGCTATGTCACGGAGAGTCTCGTATATCTGGCCATCACCTCTCTAAAGGAAGGCCCCGCATTGGGCGATCGCGGTGGGGATGCCCAGGCCCTTCTGCGCCACTCTTTGAGGGATTCCGAGCCGAGATGGGCAAGCTGTTTGATCGGTCTGCGCAGGTGAGGAGGCCTCCCAGCTGGTGGTGGCTGAAGGCAGGGATGTAGTGGTTCGCCACGACTATTTTATCCGATTCAGAACTCTGGCGCCACCTCGTGACTGAATGAGAAGCCACGGCAGCCTGTGGCTCGGGAGGGACTGAACAACGAGATACAGGATGAGATAGTCACCCAAGAACTGCCTCGGTGGATCTCGACTCCTGGTGGAACTGGCTCTAATGCAGAGGGGCGTCTTCAGCGCTGGTCACAACGGTGACTTCAGCCTTCCGGTTCTGGAGGACAGAGCACCCAAATACCACTCGCCACTCCACTCTCCCACCGCCGACCCTCTGAACCCACATGCAGGTGGGCCGCCGCTCTCTCTGCCAAGGAGAGGCAGGACCGGATTGACGCAGTGGGCTCTGCCCATACTGTGGGAGGCCAGGACACAGAGCCATCCGGTGTCCTTAGCCAGCCCACTAGCAAGTCGGGAATTCTGATGGGCTGCTTCTCCAGTTTCCAGTCCCCAGTCTCTGGGACACTGCCCCCGTGTCCATTCATTTTCAGGACTCACCCACTCTTGCCCAGCTCTGGTGGATTCTGGAGAGCTGAGGGCAATTTTTTGACGCCTTGAGTGGCTGCCCAGTGGGGCATTCTATTCCTCTCCCTTCCCATTCCTGTCCGCTTCCTCAATGGCCTTTCTTCTCTTCTCCATTACTCATTCCACTCTCAGTAAGTTTAGTGGTCTCTGCAATCACTGAGGTATTGAGCTGTAATCTTCTGACCCTGGGGCTCCTGTTGTCCTGGGGCACCAGGGGTTGGTGCAGCACAAGCCTCACGGATTGGTCAGGTAATTCTGTGTTATCTCGAGTCAGTCTTGTCTTGTCATGTTTGGGTGCTGCTCATCCTGTGCGTCTGTGTCTTCTGTGTTTCAGATGGAGTCCTGATCTCTGGGGTGCCGCGGAGCACGCGGATCTTTGTCGGTTCAGTAAGTCTCGAGCCACATCTACCTCACCGCACGATCGTGCCATCGATCTCCTCCCAGGCACTTCTCCGCCCAGAGGGCGTTTGTACCCCCTGTCTAGTCCTGGGAAAGAGAGGCCATGACAAGTATATCAAGGAGTCCTTAAATGCCGGCCTCATCCGTCCTTCTTCTCACTATGGTGTGCTGGGTTCTTCTTCGTTAAGAAGTAAGGATGCCTTCATACCGTTGCATCGACTATCGAGGCCTGAAATGGCGTCACCATAAGAAACCGTATCCCCACTCTCTGATGTCCTCTGCCTTTGAGTTATTACAGGGCCAAGGTCTTTGATTAATAGACCTCCGCAACGCCTAATACTTGGTCCGCATCCGTGGGATGAGGAAGACAGCCTTAACACCCCCACGGGACACTTGAATACCGGGTCTTACCTCTCGGCTACTAATGCCCCAGCTGTCTTCCAGGCCCTGATCAACGACGTTGAGGGACATGGTAAACAGGTTTGTCTTCGTATCTTGATGATATTCTCATCTTCCTCGCGCAGGTACACACTCAACACGCGCCAGGAAGCAACGGGCCGCTGGAGAACCAGCTTTATGCTACATGGAGAAGTGTGTCTACGCCAAGTCAGCTTCGCTTCTTAAAGGCTACTATTTCAGCGAGGGACAGTCGATCCTGCCAAGATAAGAGCCGAGCGAGTGGCCAATCCCTGATTCTCGGAAGGCGCTATAGCGGTTCCGTCACTTAACTTCTATAGGCGATTCATCCGAACTTTGGCCTGTCACAGTATTCCTAACGGCACTTACCTCACCTAAAGTATCGCTCAGGTGAATTCCCAGTACAGGAGGCCTCATGTTCTTAAGTCCTGCTTCATCTCTGCCTTGTTCTTTGTCTCTCCAGATCCTGGAGCGTCGTTCATTGTTGAGGTAGATGCCTCAGAGGTCGGGGTAGGCTGGCCCTATCCCCAACGGTTCCCTGAGATGAGAAGGTACCCATGTGCTTTCTCTCACCGCCTGAGCCCTGCAGAGAGCGAAATTATGACATAGGTAAAGCAGGGAGCTGCTGCAGTCAGGCTGGTTCCTGGGGAGGGCTGTACAGGAGCTAAAAGAGCCCTTCTGGTTTGGACGGACTGGCAAGAACCTCCACATATCCGCTCGCCAAGAGGTTAAATGCTCGCCAGGCTCGCTGGGCACTTTTCTTTGGAGCGGTTTAACTTCCCTCTCAGACGGGCCGGGGGTCTGAACACTAAGCCTGATGCCTCTCTCGCCTGTTTGAGGTTCGGAGACTCGACCGATACCACCCTCCTAAGTGGGACACGGGGTCCTCTCCTGGGACATCGAACAGCGGCAGAAAGGCCGGACGGGAGTGGGAGAGGTGCCAGAGGGTGCCCAGAGGGTCGGCCAGGCCGCCAGCGGCGCCCCAAGGTTCTCTCCAGTGGGGCCAAGTGAGTCCAGGATACAGCCTGTCACCCAGGTGTTCGGAGATCACTGGCTACCATCCGCTAGCTTATACTGGTGGCTACAACCATGGCTCCGGATGTCAGGCAGTTTGCAGTTGGCTGTTCGGTGTGTGCTCAGAATAAGACTTCGAACCAGTCCTGTTGGTCTGTTGCAGCCCCGCCCATTCCTCGTCCTGGTCACACCTGGCTCCTTGACTTGTTCCCTGGTCTTCCCCTTCGAGAGGCAACACCGTGACTCTGACAGTGGTGGACGCTCTCTAAAGCGCCCATTTTATCCTTTGCCCAAACTCCCTTCCGCCAAGGAGACCGCTTCAGGTGGTGGACCACATTTTCTGGATTTCATGGTCTCCGTGGTAGATGTATTCCACAGAGTACCACAATTTGTCTCCTGTTTTGGTGCAGCCTGTAGACAGATCGGGCTTCTACGTGAGTCTGTCTTCAGGTTTCACCCCCAGACCAATGGGCAGTCCGAGCTGAGCCAACCAGGATCCTGAGAGAGCTCCCGCTGCATGGCATCACACAGTCCGAGCTCCTGGAGCCAGCAGCTACCGTGGGTCGAATATTCCCACAATTCCTTCCTGTAGCATCCACAGGTATGTCTCCTTTCTTTGTTCAATGGCTATCAACCACCCTTTCCCTACTCAGAACCCGAGGCTGCGTCCCGGTCTGCCTTGGCCTTCTGGCCCGCAAAAGTCGCCGCACCTGGAAGTATTGCATGAGGTCTTGGCCCGACTTCCAGACGGACCAAAGCAGCGGCTGATCGCCAGTGACTCCCGGCCCTCAGTATGTGTGGGTCAGAAGGTATGGTTTTTCCACCAAGGACCTGGCCTCCGGTGCTCTTCTCGCAGCTGGCGCTCAGGTCTGGCTGGTTCATCCTATCACCAAGGTTCTGAGTCCAGTGGCGCGGCTCAAGCCCTCTACACGCTGGGTCGGGTCCACCCTGTCTTCCATGTGTCCAGGGTTAAGCCTGTGTTTCGCCCCTTAACCCTGTGTGGGGAGGCCCACCTGACCTCCCTCCCCGTGATAGTGTGGATGGTACTCCAGTGTACACTGTGAGAAAGCTCCTGGATGTCACTGGTCGGGCTTGGGGTTTCTGGGTGGGGACTGGGAGGGAGCATGGACCGGAGGAGTGTTGGATACCGGGCCCGGACATTCTGACTTGACACTGGTTGAGGACTTCCGCCGGCGACGAGGTGGGCTCCTCTCTAGGCGCTTGTAGGCATGCGCCTGGGAGGGGGCACCGCCGCGACTTCAACTGATCAGTTTGTTTTGTTTTCACAAACAGTCTGCCATGTGCTTGTGTGTTCCCATCATGCATTGTTATCTCATTAATCACTCTAGCTGCCTTCTCACTTTGTGGCTCTGTTAGCTCCTTTAATTGCTCCCCTACTAAGCTCCCTGTTTGCAGTCTTGTGCTTTGATCGCTAGCAGGACGCGCTACCAGTGCTCCTCCAGTCCAGTCTCAGTCCAGTCTAGTCCTGTCCTGTCCAGTCTGTCTAGGCCTGTTCAGCTGGTATTTTTGGGGTTTTTTCCTCTTCGTTTGCTCTGCTTTTTGTTTTCTTCTCCAGACTGTTCCCGCGCTGGCCTAAGTCCTCCGGGTGTTGTGTTTGGCAGCTCGCTTCTCAACTGATCCTCGATCTGACTTTGGACCTCGAGCAGCAGGACTGTAGAGAGACTCTTCAAGTTTCCTGCTTTTCTTCGCCCCAGCCTGAGAGGAGTGACTGGAGGCTGTTTTGATTTTTTTCTTCGAAGTTTTCTGTTCCTCCGCTCCAGTCAAGTTTTATGTTCTAGAACGACTAATAAACCAAGTTGAACCTATTGAACTGTCTGCTCCTGACAGCACACAGTCCTAAAGTTAAAGCATATAATAGATGTGCCATGTGTTGTTTTCCTGAATTTATACACAGACTATTTTAGTTTATTTGCACATTTTCTTATACAATATATTTTAGTATTGCTGTTTTCTACAGGCCACAATATTTTATTTATATCTTTGTTCTGTTGCAGCCTAATTTTGTATATATTTTACTATATTCTCTTAAATGAATCGTAAATAAAAGTGGACTAGAATGTCAAGATTTGAGTGGGTAGAACACAAGTGGATGAATTTTCCTCAAAAGAGACAAAAAGAGCAACTTACTTCAGTGTCTTGATTTTTTCTAATTACATCTACAAAGCGTTTTGTAATGTGTGATCAGGTCTCATGTGGTTTCTCTCCGAGTGACTGTTCTCTGGTCGTTTCTCTGATATTTGCTGTTGGCTACCTTTTAGGTTTTAAAAAGAAGCTAGATGAATGGGCCACTAAGAGAGCTGCTATTGATTGATTTTCTTTGGTATCTTTGTAAAACTCAGCACCGCTGCACTATATTACTAATTTAACTTTACATCACTGATTCCTGAAATTTTGTTGTAGTTAGATTTGTTAATAGTTAAAATGATTGTACTCTACTTTTTTCCTTTGTGAAATTGTTTTTGTTACGCGCCCCTTTTAAAATCACAATGGGACTAATCATCTCAGTAAGATCCAATGGAGGATGATTTGGAAACATTTGATAAATGTTGTAATTCTTTTTTTGATTGTTTTTGAAAGACTTTCTAAAGCAAAGTTCCTTGATTATTACGCCAATGTGAGCAGTTCCTATTTATATCAGCTTCTCGAAAACTGCAACTTAATTTTCTGTCTGTCTTAGTACATGATGTAACTACTGAAGAGTTTATAGTAAAAATATCTCTCTGTCATTTTTAAACGTTGCTTCTGGTCTAATCGTATTCAATGATCTATGCTGAGCTGTGCTAAAAATTGCTATCCTAGACCCGACATCGGGCCGAATGGATTCAAAAACGCTAGCATGACTTGACGGGTGTGATGCTGTGTGTTCCTGTTCTTCACTTGTCGCTGGTCGGTCTCTTTATTTACCATCAGCTGATCCCGAGAAACTATGGACCGGTCTGACACTGAGAGTCCACAATAAAACACAGACAGTCACGAGACGAGTGAGATCGCTGGTTGATCGCACGCAGATCCAGTTCAGGAAAAAACAAAGCATATTCCATATTAAGAGAGATATAATCAATGAACTGATCGACAACAACAGTGAATGATCAACAACTCTGTCTTTATCATTTGGTACAAAGAGACATCAAGAGAAGAAAATATATTACTATATTTTATAGATAATCACAGAATTAAAAGGTTTAAGGTATGGAACTGAAGTGGAGGTGAGTTATTTTATACTCTCCAATTACCTATATATGAGGCCTGTTACTAATCTTTCGACATTAAAATGTTTAAATAAAGATACACTACAATAGTATAATCTCTTCAGTTTATAATGTGGATCATTCTCAGATCAGAGAGTAACTTCACTGATTCTCCTAGTTTATTCCTGCAGAGACTCAGTTCTTCCAGATGTAGGTTTGATCTCTGAGCAGTCAGAGCAGAACAATCTTCATCTGTGACGCCAGTCATGTAACCTGTAGAGAACAATGACAGAATTTTTATAGTAGTTCGAGGGTCTGTAGTTTGTTATTGACTATTAAAGCAGGGGAAGAGATATAATGATGTTACTGCCACAAACGTTGATAGAATGAGATTTGAACTGCAATGTGATTCAGTACTGAATAGACGCCTAGAGATGAATGCAGATTGTTTCATGGTGATATAACGCATTAGATTTGTCTAGAGTAGCTAATCACTTGCTTCTCTAAATAAACACTACAGAAAGACATTGGCTTCAAAGGAGCCACTTGTCTTTCATTACATCTCATTGACAAACTTACTGATCTGCTATTTGCTTCTGTGGGCTTTAAGATTCTTCTGAGACAAAGCTCCTGCAATTAGAAAAACAGCTTCGCTGGAAATCCACTAAACTAATCCAAGCCCACGGTCCGGTGTTGGTAAATGATTTCACCAAGCATGGTGATGTTCGCGGACTGCGTTTTGTTATCTCTGGAACAACCGTAATCCAATCGTCAACCAATCAGACTGAGGATAATTTTTCAGAAAAATATCTGTTTTAGGAGATTACGATAAGGGTTCTTATGTTCTCATCTGCATTATACACAATTTCTTTGTAAATCAGCTAATATTTCGCCTCAATTTCTAGAATAAATTTTGTAGGGTTAGTGTAGGAGTAGGATTGGGATACATTTATTTTTTTGGATGCTTGTAGACTTTTTGAATAGATAAAAACAGAAATTACTTTTGATTTCCAAATAAATCCCAACTAGTTGAAGTAAAATGTTTCTTCTCGGAATTCACTCCTTGGACTCATTTCCAACCCTGTGTTATAAGAAGAGGTTAACATGACCATACACTCACCCTGTAGCCAAACTGGTTGTAATTAACTGACATAACTAAGATGCTCTAACTAAGTAACTACAAACAATTATTAATTACAAATACACCATATTTGTGTTTACAGTTGCAAACTGATTACTAAATTACTAAATCACATTAGTAATCTAACATCAGGTTAAATCTGTATGATATAAACAATTAACTTTTACACGAAATTTCAGACCTTTTTTTTCTTTGAGCCAAAAACAGAGCAGTAGCTCATGATGTGAAAATAAAATTAACTAGATTTTCTGTGTTTCCTGAATATTTAGTCTTAGAAGTTAAATTTCCATTATTTAGAATTTACATTTACTTTTATCCATCCTAAGGAGTGACAAAAGAAATGAGATTTATCAGAAAGAAAAAAAAACTCTTTTTACCTCAGCTTCTCCAGTTTAGCAGGATCCTCCAGTCCAGCACAGAGAAGTTTCACACCTAAACTTCCCATTTCATTCTCATAGACAGATTGAGCTGTCTCAGGTGCAGGGGTTTGATCCCAGAGCTGTTGCTAGAGCAGCACAACCTTCATCTGTGACGCTACAACTTCAACCTGTAGAGAACACATGATGCACCTTCACGTTCCTCAGATCAGACTAGCTTAGCTGTGAATATATTAGTAAAGAGCAATTACAAACCATGGTTTGATGGATGATTAAAAAAAAATTATAACTAAATAAATAAAACAAACATGATCACACACCATCTAAAGTCCCATTCAAGAAAAAAATTATTTTTTACATTGCATTGCCAGTATTTAAGTTTGTGTAGACATCCAAGAAAATTGTTTAATAAAATGATTAACATATCATTCATACTGTTTGGATCTTGTATTAATGTATTTATCACATTTTGGGACCAAATTTCTACCAGTATAGAACACAGTACATTTTTGACTATGTGGGAGCTCATAAAATATAAGCAACAGTAGCTCCTGTAAGGGGGTAGGTTTAGGTGTAGGTTGATTTAGGACAATAATACATACAGTCTGTACAGTAAAAACACAATACGCTCATGGAATGTCCTATAAAAATGCACAAAGTGTGTGTGTGTGCAGCATGTGTTTCTCCCATCACCCACACCAGGGGATCCTCAAATCACGCAAATCCACTTCTCCTGCAGAGTGGTTCAAGCCCAGGCTGGTACACACTAAAAGGTTTTTTTCAAACTTATAAAGATTTTCAAAATGTGAGACACCACAAACATTAGGACTAAAACATTTTTTTAGATTTCACCACTTTGCTCCTATAGTGTGTGGTGTGGCCCATGACAAGCACTAATCATTTTGCAAAGCATGACTGCATTTGTTATTATGTTCTTCTGTAAGCTGTGGTCTGTTCAGGTTACTGGGAATTGATGAGACAGACAGATCTGTGCAGCATACGCGGTCGATGTACCGGTCTGTTGCAGAGGCTGAGCTAGTGCAAAGCGAGGGCTTCCAATTTACCGGATTTACTGAAGACTCCTAAGGTCATGAGCTTTGGGTCATGACAGGCGATGAGACGCCGGATAGAAGCGTGCTGGAATATTTCAGAGTGGCTGGCGCCTCAGAAATAGGGCAGGAGCCCAGTCACTTGGAGAGGAGCCCGAGGAGACTCCAATGCCTCCACATCCAGAGAAGCTGTAGCTGAGGTGGTCAGCACGTTCCAGATGCCTGACACGCCCAGGCACGCCCCACTGAGGAGGCCCAAAGACCAGAATGTGAGGGACTATGTCTGCAGATGAGCGCCCCTGGTGCGTCCTTCGAAGAGCTGAGGTGCAGTCTGGGCTACGCCCCTGCTTAAACTGCTGCCACCGCATCCCACCCCCAGATATAGAGGAAAGATAGATGACCTTCTACCGTTCGTTTCGACGATATTGTTTCATTTCTAGTGATAAGCCCAGATCTTCAAGCATTTGATCTCAGGCTCCACCTTACGATCAGGATTTCCGGACGATAATCTGGAATTTAATCTTTAGAACCGTGATAATCGATATTACCTAGATTGTCCGGCGGGGAGATATCGTCAAACAGCCCGATTATCTTGTGGTGTGTCCTCAGCCTGAATCAAACACACCTGACATAATCAATGTGTTCAGGATCATAAGAAAATCACAGGTGGTTGAGTTTCATCAGGGTTGACTAATCTCGCTGTGCATTGGACCCGGAGAAGATTGAGAACCTTGACTTACAATGTGAGATGTTATTTATGCTAAGATGAACATAAGTCCGCACACACACATAATGGAAACAAATAACTTATTACAATTTCATATTTTGGGTGATTTGTTTTCCACTTAATAATCTTACCACAGTATTTCCTAAGTTTACAGTTGGATTGTAGTACTTCTAGAGAGCAGATAGCTGAATTTCCTAGTTTATTCCCAGACAGACTCAGTGTCTCAGGTGTGAGGGTTTGATCTAGAGCTCAAAGCCAGAGCAGTACAACCTTCTGTGACGCCACAATCATACAACCTGTAGAGAACAATGACACACCTCTACCTTCTTAGCTCAGATAGAATGAGTTAATATGAAGGTAAAACTTGTAGGATAAACTTGAGAGCTAGCTGATCGGAAAGATATTTTTTGCTGATGCTTGTCCAGTAAAATGGTAGTTATGAAGTTGCATTTTGGTAAGAAAGTCTGCATTGGAAAAGCAACAGCAATACAGAAGACTCCAGTTACCTCCTTAACACAGAAGACACAAGAAAACCGTAGGATAAATTTATCACTGTCCTCCCAGCTATATTTCTGTGCAAAACACTTTAGACGCCAGTGCACAAAATCTCATGCAGCATATATTTGTTGTGTGCTTTTTCTACTCAAGTTTAACAGCTTACATCATTTATATAGCCTCCAAAATTTAGTTCTGTCACCTTGTTCTATATTAAACTGTATATTTTCAGCCACATAAAATACATTTTAATAGACAAGCTGCAGGCCATTTAGACTCCAACCACAGCCTCCAGCCGACGTTGGACTCATTTACCAATAAACAAATTGAGGTCCATGTTTAACTACTATAGAGACTGACCAGTGGCAAAATTGCAGATCTGGCTGGCAGAGATGTTGATTCATACTGAAACCAACAGCAATAATGATTTGAGACCAACTATGAAATGAATACATATTCAAAGAATACAATAATTTGTTCAAATATGATGTCATGAAACTACACAGAAAAATATATATATAATGCTATTGGCTTCAGATATAGTGAGCGTTTGTGATGGATTAAAGCAATATATTATTGGCTATATTTCTTAAGAATTTGTTACTGTGTGTAATATTGTTATTGAAAATTAAAAACAATAAAAATTAAACAACTCTAATATGTATTTAAAGAGTTACTAGCTTGAGCCTTAAGGCGCGAGTGGTAATAAGACAAGAGACTATACGTTGGATCATATAATGTACTATCATGTGACTAAGGAGCAGCTCATGTGCAGGTCAAATACATAGTAATCTAGTACATACTGAACTAACTAAATTCTACAACATAGCTGGAGGCAAGGGCACGCCAAACTAAATATTTATTTTCCACCAAATACACAGGCTGTCATCTGCAATTACTTAGCAAAGACAGCTACCCCTTGCAGGCTGTACGCTTGGGAGGGGCTGCGCCGCAGGGCAAACAAATCACTGGCAGCAGGTCACCCATGGAACTGGGCAGAAATAGCATGCAATGGCAGTCTTTCACCTGTGTCATTTGGCCAGCAATGAGAAACACAAAACTTTCTAATAAGGCAGCTCTAACTATGGAGGCTGTTAACTAGTTGCCTGGATTATATTCATACCTAAACAAAAATCAAACTAGAGTTTGTTTGGAACTGAACCGAACTCTGAGGAGTGCGCATTGCTGCATCTACAACCAAAGGGGCCAAAAACAAGAAATGGAAAAAGCCAGAGACAAAGCCGGCTCATAACACTCCAACACATGTGTAGCAGAAAGAGACCTACATTTTAAATATACTTTATACTGTGTTTAATGTGTGAGTCAAATATTATCTTACCGCAGTTTCTCCAGGTTACAGGAGATCCTCCAGTCCAGCACACAGCCACAGATGACTCCAAAATCTCCTATTTTATTCCTGTGTCAGATCCAGTTCTTTAGGTGTGAGGCATTTGAACGTAGAGTCAAAGACAGGTACATCACACCTTCTCTGGTGATCCCACAACATCTCAACCTGCAAAGAACGACTACACATTTTTCACTCAGATCATATCAGCTTAGAACGGAATCCATTACTAAAAATAAGTACAAACTTAAAATACAAAACATGTTTGATGGATTGTTGACTATGTGCTACAGAAAGTTGAACCACAGGTGTATGCATGAGACTAAAATAAATAATAGAAAATGTGCTGTATAAATAAGAGTAGTGGTGTGATAACTAGTTATAAAAATGCTTAATAATTATTCACTAACCCAAATAATTTATTCATATGTCACTTTTTCACACACTGACTTCTTTATGTAGTCGTACTGATCGGATATAAAACATCAAAATTCTGACCACTAATCCCTGGAAATCTGCACTATGACTTACTGGAACGATCTGACTTTAATCACAGGCAGCAGCTCAAAGAACCTACATTTTCAGGTTTTCCAATTCTTTTAAAGAATTTATCAAGACGAAATCCCATCCAGTTCTTCTTCTCTGAGTCAACAAATAGAAAATCCAAAGCGAATTCACTGAGAAGAAGAGAGTTTGAATTTCTTTATTCCTGATTTCAGAGGATACTGCTGTATTTCCTCCACTAGGAATGATCACCCAGTCTATTCAGGCAGTGGAACAGATTGATGGATTTTCTGAGAGTCAATGACCCTGATGATCTCCTTGATGTAATTTCAACTGTTTTCTTTATTGCTTTTAGATCTGCTTGTCTTTTTCATAATTTGTTGTAGAAGAATTCGATGAGACTCCACTGACAAACTCAGAAGGAACCAAGCAGGATCCAGATGTCCATTTTTACTCTGTAGAGCCTCTTTCACTGCTTTATGAGTCAGATAATGAAACATGTTTGATGAATTGAGTGAAACTCAGTCTCACTTTAGACCACAAACTTGGTCAAACATATTTTTGCTGTGTTTCTGTCCTAAAAGAGGCTGGCTACACATGAGATGTCTCTGAATGCCTTAATGGTCAAAGCAGAAGACTTTTCCTTGATATAACCTAACTCCTCTCTGAAGACTGAGTGCATAATCCTGAGTACACTGATGCTTCGGTGATATCAATGCCACAGTCTTCAAGTCTCTCCGTAGAAGACTGTGTTTCTCTGCCATGCTGCAGAAAGCCACTTTCCTCCAGCTTGAGGATCATCTCTTCATCTGTCACCTTCTTCCTGCAGTCCTTCCCATGTTTGATGAATCAGTTGGACTGTGGAAGGGTGTAACATCTGAGTGAGAGTCTTGGGAATTCTCCAGTCTCTGCTGCTTGACTCCAACATCTTCTCTAGCACAGCGGAAGAGATCCATGAACACTGGGATAAAAGTATGAGCAGATATTTTCGATGACT
This sequence comes from Puntigrus tetrazona, assembly GCF_018831695.1. NCBI lineage: Eukaryota > Metazoa > Chordata > Actinopteri > Cypriniformes > Cyprinidae > Puntigrus > Puntigrus tetrazona. Next base: position 69,275 of record NW_025047846.1, read on the forward strand.
TCAGGTGTGAGATGATCCTGCTGGCCAGAATTTTGATCACTGGATTCTCTTCTGAAGTATTCTCCTTCTGTGGCTCACATTGAGTCTCGCACTCTGCCTCACCCGGGATGGACGACTCAGAGGGGGATTGACTGAAGGCTGCTGGTCTGGAGGCATCCAGATGAGAGCAGAGGGAAGGCATTCCTCACAATCAGGTCTATCAGCAGCACATCCACTGAGGCTGATCTACTCACATCACACAACAACTTTACAACACTTGAAATTTGTAGACAGACGTGACACTTCAAGTCCAAATCATCAAAGATGAACAACACTTTGTGTTGATCACTGACATTTCCATTTCTTTAGCTCCAGGAAAATATACAAAGAAGATCTGAAAGACTGAGTGTTTTGTCCTTCATCAGTTGATTTCTCTGAAAGGAAGTGGAAATATGAGCTGTATGTCTCATTCTCCTTCCCTTCAGCCCAGTCCAGAATGAACTTTGCACAGAGACTGTTTTTCCAATGCCAGCGACTCCTGTCAACAGGTCCTGATGTCTTTCTTATCTTGTCCAGGTAAAGGTCTAAAGATTTCACTTCAGATTTGATGGCTGTATCCTCTGTTGCTGTTCTCCTGGATTGTGTCTCTATCTGTCTCACCTCATGCTCATTAATGATCTTCCTCTACTCTCTGTGATGGAGCCTGTAGATCTCACTAGAGTGCTGGCCTGCATCAATGTTCTCATATAGATTTCAAACGCCTCTGCAGATTTGATCTAAACTCCGTTGAGGAAGTTGTCTGAAAATCAAATACTGCATTATTAAACAGGCAAATGAGCACATTGTATAATGTGTCATAACTAAATAATCTTTAATAGAAATATTAGACCTTCACTCCTATAGAACTAATGCTGAATTTACATTTTTTGAAAATATTTTGGTACATTTCCTGCAAAGTGAAACTTTCATATATTTCAGATTTATTTGGCGCAAAACTTTTAGTTTAATGATTGAGCTACAGCCTATAAGCTCAAAATCCAGTATCTCAAAATATCATAATAAAATTCAGAAAAAGTATTCAAAAGAATTTTAAAATTGCATGTAATACTTGGATTAGGCCTTTAATGCAAACTCCAGATCATATGGAATCAGCAGGAGGAATGAAAGAGATCAGTCTGTAGAGATTCTGCAATCCCGGGCTGGAGTACCAATGGTTCATAACTGGACGCAACCAGGCAAGCATGGACGTAAATTGATATGTATCTGCGGCGGGCGTAAGGTCCTCGTGTGGTTGCGATATTGAAATTATTTTATGGATCAAGAAAATGGAAATATTCTTAAAATTAAATTGTTAAAAGAAATAAATATTATTTATCTGTTGCACAAAAGCACAAGAACAACTCAAAATAATCGAAATTCTCACGTGCGGTTCACAGAACAAAGACCAGACCTACACCGAGGCAAATGTCTGGAAGATATGACAGAGCATTTAGTGCCATAGATATTAGTTCATTATTAAAGAAAGGAACATACAGGAACTACAAAGCCAAACAAAGGGAAACTGGAGATTTGGAATGTTTCTATAGTATGTGACGGTATGGGAAAGCACTCTTCTCTTTGCGCTGCATAAATGGCAACATCAGAGTATGTTATGTCTGGAGCTTCAGGTCCAAGGGGGTCATAGTACAGTTTTAATGTTTACATGCGGGCGGAGCGTGGACAAATGTGAATATTGCGGGCGGATGGGAAAAAAAATCTATATTGTTGCGGAGCGACAGAACTCAAAATCTGTCCCGAGGTCTCTAGTCTGTGGTTCCCATGAGACACTACTAAGCTTCCAGCTCGTCTGTGTTGTTGAATGCACAGTTTATCAATCTATCTTCTTGAAAATATCCATAGATTCCACATGGCTTTAGGTCAGGTGCATGTTGACTGACCAATCAAGCGTAGTAATATCATGGTCAGGCAAAGCACTTGTAAGTGTTTTTAAAATGTGAAATAAAAGGTCCCAAGGGAAAAGAAAACTCTTCACAAAAGCTATAAATGGAAGTATAGTACCCAAATACCTAATAGAATGCTGCATTAACTCTGACTCTATGAAACAATAGGGACAAACACAGCAGGCCAAACGCATCACCAACTTCAGAAACCAGAAACAGAATGGACTTCAAAAGCTTGGGTTCGTGTCTCTCCAGTCTTCTTCTTCTGGATTCAAGGACCCTGATCAAATGCTGAGCAAAATCTGAAAAGAGGGATTTAGTAATGTCCACATGTTTGTATGAATATTCTTTTCTACCCAAGTTCCAGTAAACCTTGCATTTCATATGTTGGATACAGCACTCTGTGAGCACTGTCTCTTTGCGATTACTTATGATTTAACCTCTTGTGAGGGGGTCAATGGTCTTCTGATCATTGTCAACTCAGCAGTCTTCCATTATTGTAGCAATCAGGAGAACAAGAGATAACCAGAATTTCTATTTTAGGGATGGTAATTTAATGAAACTCCATTCTAATATTTTGAGATACTTAATTTTTACTTATGTTGCTAATCATCAAAAATGAAAAAATAGTTTTTAAATGTCGCCAAAAAATTAAGCTTTCACGATATTCACATTTTTATAATTCATTATCTGATTCATAGAAAATTGCATTACTATATTAGCAAAAGATGTTAAATAGATGCAAATTAATCTTTGTGTAACATATACATTATATACATATATGCACATATGTGCTCAGCACTATTGGTACTCCTACAAATGTGTTCTTTAGTTTCTGAAAAATTGTTCTAAATAACATAGGACCACAATGGAAAAAAGAGGAAATTCCAACCTTTAATTTATGTATTTATTCAGTAGAAAAATTATTTTACATCAAAATCACAGCCACACTATTAGCACCCAGATGTTTAATACTTACAACCCCTTTGCCAACAACAGCACCTAATCTTCTCCTAATGTTTCACAAGATTAGAGAACATGAAAGAGAGATCTTCGACTCATTCCTCTTGCACAATGTCTCTAAATCATCCAGTGACTTGACTACTCTCCCTTCAGCTCACCCACAGGTTTTCAATGGGGTTGAGGTCGGGGACCTAGATGGCTACAGAGCTTGATTCTGTGTGTGGTGAACTACTCTCTGTGTAGATTCGCCACATGTTTTAGCCATTATCTTGCTGAAAGACCCAGTGACGACCTATCTTCAGCTTTCTGGCAGAGCTGACTCAGATTTTGCTTTAAAATGTCCCAGTATTTCAAAGTACTGCATGCCATAATTCCAACAAGGTTCCCTGGGCCTCAAGAGGTAAAATGTTCCACAGCATCACCGATCCCACATCAGCAGTGGGCATGGGAGCTGTTTTTCTCTGCATACTCATCTTTGTGTTCCGCCATACTCCACTTAGGAGTGTTTAGTTGGAGCAAATAGCTCTATCTCATCCTCTATTCACCAAAGAACACGGCCCCAGTTGAAGCCCCAGTAGCGCTTTAGCAAACTGAGAAGCGTTTATGCTTGTGACTGAGAAAAGGTTTTCCTGCATGCCTCCCAAAGAGCTGGTTGGCATGTATATATGTCTGATGGTTGTTTGGAGACTCTGGGACCTCAAGATTCTATCATTTGTTGCAGTTCTTTATCAGTGTGCTTGGAGAATTTTTATTTCTCTTATCATCCTCTCATCAGCGTGGAGGCAAAAATAAACTCTGCGCCTCGCCCAGGCTTGTTTACTACTGCCTGCAGTTTTTTGTTTTAATGATTCTCAGGATATGGGTAGCTGCAGGCGGGTGGCTATTTTTGTACCCATTACCTGACTTGTGAAGGTCGACACACATCTGCCTTTTACTTGAATGGTGTGTTCCTTTGTCTTTCCCATGTTGGAAGAGAGGATAAGAGAACATTTCTGTGTCACGTCATATTTATATCCAGGGAAGCAGGAAGTGATAAATGCACTAAATGTTCCAGATATTCTGATCAACTTTGTAAACTACTGTAGAAATGATAGAAATATTTAATTATATTTACTTAGAGAATTTAGGGGTGCCAATAATCAGAACAAGTTATTTTATAAAACAATTAATTTGTTAGTCAGGGATTTTTATTTCCCTTAAAATTCATTTTATATTCAAGTTATATTTTTCTACAACTTTCAGTGTGACAATATGTTTCCAATAAAATGTAATTTATTTTGCTGCTTTAATACATCTTAACTAGGTGCCAATAATTATGGAGGGCACTGTATATATATATATATATATATATATATATATATATATATATATATATATATATATATATATATCCCCTTTATTACATCCTTTATTCCTCACGTTTCTTCACTAGGCTGCCCGCCGGATTCTGCCCCTCTCTAATCTTCTCTGGAATATCACATCACCCAACTGCAATTTCCCTGCAGCACCCATAAGGACAATTGTCTCTGTATTTATTTGGACACTTTTTCCCTGGACACTTATTTTGGTACATTTTGTTAATAAAAGCCTTTTCGAGCTCTAACGCCACACCCACTGTGTCTGTCGTTGGTCCTCTGAATTACACTGGTGGAGAATGCGGCAGGGCGGAGTTTAAACGCACAGCAGGGCAACACCTGATGACGCCATCCCTTGCTCGCAAACAGATAATCACCACTACCTGAGGAACGACAGAGACTTGCCCTGCAGGGCAAGGACGCTTGCTTTTACCGTCATTTACCCAGTGGCCGCTGAGCTGGCGACTAATTCCTGGTTTCTCCGTTCCAGAGGAGTAGCCCGGAGAGTAAATCACCCACCCACCTGACCGCTGGAGCCTGGTTGAGGAAAGCAGCACTCCCGTGTGGGCAGCGACTGACCAGAGAGGGAAGCGCGCGCCACCGGACTCCTGCCCTCACTCTGGACCCTTCCCTCTGAACACTACTCCGACCTGCACTTCCTGCAGCACAACGAGGACACCAGTTCCTTTTTTTGGACACTTTTTCCCACTGGATAATTTATTTTGAACATTTTGTTCAAACATTGTTGCACACCAACTGTATCTGTCGTTGATCTTTCCGTTACAATATATGCATGCAGTTGCAAAATGATTGCGGCAGATGATAGATCGCGCCTAGTGCCTTGTGAACCAGCCGTCGGGCGTGATCTGCACGCTTTCTGCTTCGAGCTTGGGGAGAGGGAGCCTCGGCTATGGAGACGTATACTACAGTGCATGTCAATCAAAATGCTCCGCCGCCACCTTTTTGTAAGCAACAGCGATTTGGCGCTCCTCTGCACATGAGACGGTCGCCTCTCTTTCTCTCGTGACTCTTCCAGATCACACGGCCTTCCATCGGATTCTCGCGTGCTCCAGCTCTTTCGAACAGGCGGAGGAGGTGCTTTTTCTTGCCACCGGCAAAGCAATTCCTCTTTACATGAGGTGGTCACTGCAGTCATTGGTTACATCTTGATTGGTCAAGAGGAGCAGAGACCCTTTGCCGCTCGGTTAGATCAAGCAGGTTTCTGCTTGGGTAGCCGAGGAGGGGCCTCAACGCTGTCACTACCCTTTTCAATGACCGCCACGATAAGCTTTCTGCCTGTGAGTAATTTTGCCCAGTGCCCTTTCCATCTATTGCATTCTGCTGGACAAGGCCATAGAACATGTTCCCTGCCAGAGTAAGGCTATTACAGTTGATACTTCTGGTTCCAAAAGGACAAGCAGGAGGTTGCGCCCCAATTGTAGATCTTGCGGTTGAACTGGCTATATCAGAACATACAAGTTCAAGATGTTGACGATCAAGATGATTGTTATCAAACTATCCAGAGGACTGGTTTGTGATAATCGATGTGAAGGACGATATTTTCACATAGAGAAATATTGACACAACACAGGAAGTTCCTGAGGTTCACTGGGGCGAAGCTACTGCATCGGGTTCTTCCATTTGACCTAGCATTGTCACCCCAAGACATATACGAAATGCATGGATGCAGCTCTGGTTCCTCTGAGACTCCAGGCATTCGTGATTCACAATGACATAGATGACTCCAGTCCTGAGCCAGCGCCTAACATCGGGATGTCGTCCCAGCTCATCTCAAATCCTGGGGCTGAGACTCAATGCCAAGAAAAGCGTTTTCACCTTACTCAGAGGACAACGATCTAGGGTTGAATGGCATCCGCCAAGATGCTGGCACAACTGCTCTCGGCACATGTCAAATCTATTCTGAACACCTCAAAGGGAAATCAAGCTTAGGTTGAAAAAATAACTGTTCGCTCATTTCAGAGAATTTAGGTCTCAGGAGCAGCTGCATATGCAGAAAATCTCTGGGGCCTCTGCACATGAGACCATTCCAGCGTGGCTCAGAGCCAGGGGATTTCATCCGATGGCCAACTCTAAAGGCAACAGGTTACGGTCAGGGGCTCCGCACTATGTGGTTCAGACCTGGTTTGACTTTGGGTCCCACTCTAGGTCCAGGTTGTCACAAGATGCTAACGACAGACGCCTTCCCCTCACGGGCTGGGGAGTGTCTTAGAGACCTTCTCGGTGGCACATAAATTGCCTCGAGATGATGGTGGCTCATTTCAGGCTCCAGCCACAGTGCATGTTAGGTTAGGCTAGATTATCGTGGGGTTGCATCTGCAATAGCTTTACAGAGGTGCAAATTCCTGCAGGCGTGATGGGCAGGATGCACTTCTCCAAAGACACATTTGTTAAATTTATAATCTGATGGCCATGCTACTTCTGGGCTCTCATGTCCTTGAGTCAACATCCCAAGGTCATGTCTGAGACCTTTATGCTGGTGCACACACCACACAACACTTGGTCCAGACACTTCCAGTATGGCGAAGGCTTATATTCCTGTTCGAGAGTAGCTTTTGAAAGGAACATCAGGTTAATTGACTGTAACCCTGTTCACTGAAAGGGAACGAGATGCGCCAATACCACTGGATGTGACTGACGCTCTTTCAGACAAAGATTAACCTGAGGATGTTTCCACATGTTTATTTATAACTCAGGTGTGTAATTAAGTAATGTCACCTATCCGAGGTTATAGAGCAACCTTTGGCTTGTTTGACACACCTGCTTCAACAACCAATCGAACAAAGCAGCATCTTGTTCCTGCTTTTCAGGGAACAGGGTTATAGCCAAGTAAACCTGCACACGCTCACTCTATTCTATACACTGTTGTGCAACATTGGTACGTAAAAATATTTTGGGATGGGGAATAGGTGAAAAAATTCATAAATAAATAAAATAAAAATCTTCCCAAACAAGTAAAAATTCTGTGGAATATTTACAAAAACAGACTGTGGAAACAAATGTTTTAGGTGTTTCATGGAATCAAGCTCATAAAACGTAACAGGACGAATTAGTAATAAATATAAGATATATTTCCTGTAAGAGATAGGTTTGTGTGTAGAACAATAACACATACAGTCTGTACAGTATAAAACATTAGCACCTATGAACGCCAAAAATTACAGTCAAACAAACAAGATCGTGATTGAATGTCTGTGTGGTAGCCCATTATATAGGGCGTGGTGATGGCAACACCTGGCAGGGCTAATCAGCCCAAGGCACGGGGTTGTGGAAACTGACCTTACTATCAGTACTGGTGAGAGTTTCTCTCCGTGGCGGCCTGAGAGAGCCACAGAGGTGCGTTCGTGATACACAAGTATTTGATATTGCACAAAAATACATATATTCACTATGTATTTTCACAAAGTGAATTACCATATTTATCATACATACATCTTCATATATTATTTAAACATTTTAACTTTAAAAGCACTTCAGGATAATTTCATTTACATAGTTTACTATGCTATACATATTTATATGAAAATGTACCTGAGACTGGCCCTTTATCTCCACCTAAACTCTGTTGAAGATTCATAGACAACAGCTGGCTCTGTTTCTGCTCTCTTTGCTGAAATAAACTATCAAAAAACACATTTATTGTTTTATGATGGAAAATAAGCCTAGTCCCAGACTAAAATGCACAACAGTTTTAGCTTAAAAACATGCACTTACAGATTTTAAACACTATTTTAATATATAATGACATATGTAATGACATACATTATGATTTGATATTATGATATTATGAATATGTACCTGTAATCAGTCTGTGTATCTCCACTCAAAGTCTATTGGATGAATTATAGACCTGTCACCCCTCATAGACACAGCTAGGCTTTTGCTTCTGATCTCTTCTGATGAACAGCACTCATAATAAAAACAGATTTATTTTTATTGTGGTGATTTTGGCTTATTAAATAAAAATTTTAACATACAAAAACAGGAAAAATACAAAACCATAATGGAGACACTCCATTTACCATCACTAAAGGTGATTCAATACACTGTTTATTAAAAGTACTTCCGTATCCTGAGAATAGTTCATCTGTGGATGATTGTGTGTGGATCCATGATGAACAGAATCTGATTCCAGCTGAAATTATCCTAAGAGAACCAGGATCATGAGACGATTTCTCTCAGATACGTTATCAAATAAACTGCAGACAACCCTTAACACTAATCAAACTGCATTCTTATGCTTGAAATAAAAAGGGCTTTTTGTATGTCTCTTTTTAACGTGACCTGATTCAGCCTATTAGAAAAGATGTGTCATAAGAGAAAACGGCTAAAATACAGAACAGTGGGCCTTGAAGGCTGATTTGAGAATCACTGCTTTAGAGGAAATATGTCTGAAGTCACATGTAAAGCAGCTGACTGTATCAGCACTCACCTTTAACATTGACGAAATCCAAAGCCTTCTGTGACGTGGCCATGTTGAACCACCACTTAGCTTTGAAAAAGGTTCCCATGTAATACTTTGATATGTTAACTTGAATTGTTACATGGAAAACATCAACATTACGCTCACTTTTGTTTCACTCACCTGTAGGGAGTAAGGAGCGTCTTGAACCTACACAAATTTGCATTTGAGGTCAGCTTCTACCATAGATCCTTCACTCATAAATAACAAGAATACCTGACAAACAAATGTCCAATAAAATGCACTGCAAAGATTTATATGTCTGAATTATGCAGCTTTTTAATGTATATAAACCTGAAATATGACTGAATGTTTCCTTTGTGTTAACTGTATGGACAAATGATAAGGACCTATATTTTGGCCATAAAAGGCAAAGATAGGTCAGGCTAGATTTAATTATTTAGCTATTTCACCTATAAACTGATTCTAAGCTATCAATATTACAAGAAGCTCCATGAAACTATGGCAAAGGACCTGTAATCTCTTCATGTACATTGATAAGAACTGCAAATGTGCAAGCCTAAAATCCTAGAAATCTTTAGTTTTAGTACAAAGAGTTTAATACATTTCTTTCACAATTAAAGAGTCCCAAAGAATATTGTGGGGGCGTACAGACAAAGTTCAGACTGTAATAAAAGGCAATTGGGGCCAACATAGTTGTAGTAAAATACTCCATAAAAGCTTCTCTTCATGACTCTGATAAAGAGTATGACATCATGGGCTTCCCGCACTGTGCTGAAACTACAACCATTGTCAATGCATGAACAGGCGTTTATGTGTGAAAAATAAATGTGCAATGTTAAAGGATTGTATGTCGATTTAAGTATGTGAAGAGGTTTGATTCAGTGGTTAATAATGAGTGCCAAATAGATGGTATTTGTGTTCTGTAATGCTGATTTGCCTGCGTTGGTACAACCTAAAAAGGATGGAGTTTATCCTATGGCAAGTGGAGGCCAAACTTCAGGACAGTGTTTGTCACTAAGTCAATGCAAGAGAGCACTGCGTGTGCCTCGAGCAATTTAAGCTCCCACCTGCTCTGTATTAGAGTTCAAGAGCAGAGCACCAGCACGTGAGGTGCACTGGTCACGGGTGAAAACAGCTCCGCTCCGATCAGGAACATCAAACAGGCCTTCCCAATCAGTGACGGCATCCACTGAGAAACTGATGCAGTACACTAGCAACCATGCATTCTATTGTACAGAACGCGAAAATAGAGACACCGAGCCACCATAGTCCAATGCTTACCAGGAGCCAGAGCGCCTGACATCTTGGCAAATTTAAAAGTGCTGGCTAATGATAAACATAACCATAAGATTGTTATCCACGTCGCAAATGAGTCCTTATAATGATGTTTGACTCACAGTCGGAGATCACTGAAAATAACATCCGGTCCCCTCCCCAGCTTACCGGGTGATGAGGATTCAGCAGACTGCCAGTCCCCAATGGCTGGATGTTCAAGTGGTGCCCGTGAGAACAACATAGGTTTTATTTCTGGGGCAGACCTGACATGTTGAAAAAGAGGATAAATTTTTCATCCTCTCCTGGTGGTGCCGCTCTTCTCTCTAGAATATGGTACATAGTCTCTTGACTAACTAGGCCCAGGGTCAGGAAACAGACAGACTGACTAAAACAGAATCGCTGAACTTTATATAAATGAACTGTTGTCAATGATCAAACTTTGTTTGACAGAAACCTGGATAAACCCATGAATATATTACTTTAAATGAGTAAACCCCAAGGTTACTGCTAGAAAAGGAAAAGCAGCATGGAAAATGGAGCGCAAATGCTAGAAGTATTCTGTAAAGCCTGGTGGAAAGTACCCCAATGTACAGAAAAGCATTAAGATCTGAGATCGCATTGTTAGATTCGATAATTTTTGGTTTTTTAGAAGAATAAAAATAAGCCCCAGTTTCTTTATTTAATTCAAAGTTACTAAATTCAAGGTCTTGATATTCCCAAGATTACAGAAGTAATGACTTCATGAACTACTTTATCTCCAAGATCGATACTATCAGAGATAAAATTGGAAACCATACAGCCGCCAGTTTCATTACATCAGACCACAGAATAGATTTCTAGTCTATACTTTGGGCATTAGTGGAAGTGCCTTAGCATGGTTTAAATCATATTTATTTGACTGCCATCAGTTTGTAAAGAATTAAATGAAGAGGTATCATATCTTCACAAGTGTAACATGGAGTACCTCAAGGCCCGAAGATTAGGCCATTATATTTCACACTTGACATGTAACTCCAGGAGAATCTCCATGATCTGATGGTAGCCTTGTCTGACAAACATTTCAGACTGTGTGAAGGATCACCTTCAACTCAACCTTGCTAAGATAGAACTGCTATCAGCCATCCCAGCAATTAAAATCACAACCTCTGATTGTAAGTAGATCGCCAACTACACCCATCCTGTACAACAGGAACCTTGGGAGTTGTGATAATGACCAGTTGAGTTTGATAAACTATATTAGTTTCAAATAGCCTGGTTCCGTAATGTTTGCCTTATTGCCTAACATTAGGAAAAATTAGATCCAAAGAGCAGTCATCACAAATCCTTGTCTGGTTAAAAGTGATAAAAAGTGTAAAATCCAATCTAAAATGTATTTGAACAAATGCCATATGCAAAAGTTTAAATGTACTGTGAACATATTTTTGTAGTGTAAAAGACCAAGTACACTTACAAGAAAATATTTTAGACTTAAAAACGTATGCTTGTGCAGGTGACTTGATGGCCTATTTTAGTTTACTGGTTTTTATTAGAAAATGATTATTTCCATATTTCAACATTTCACATTTAAATTAATGCATTATAATGCAAATTGTTGCTTGTAAATTTTACTAGCAATTTTTGGGTGAAATGGTTTATACACAATTTGTTTTACACAGACAGGAGATTCTACAATTTTTAAAATCATTTTAACACGGTCTCGACAATTTGCAATACTCCCATTCACTTTAACTTATTTTCTGTAAGTTATGTTTTTGTTTTTAAGTAGTGATTAATAAAACATGTTTATGTGGGCCTATATAAGAACATTTAAAAAAATTGCAGTTTACTATCTATATTGCTAAAACCAGTAAGCAGTAGTGCAATCACACGTTGAGGAGACCTGACAAACTAACACTCAAATAGACTCCAACTTATAAAAGAGAGATTAAAACGTATACACACCTGAACCAACTGAGCAATCATCAGAGACGGAAACTAGGTCACAGATCACATAGAAAATGTCTGAAACAGTTACAGTTGATGGAGAGATTGCAAGATTTCCCAGTCTGAGAGACCGCTGTCACATCAACAGATCCATTTCAGGAAAAAAACACACAGTACACTCATATTACAGCCAGAGATATAAAAGAATGTGAGATAGATTAATATCAGTGAACACAATAACTTCCTATCATTTAAAAACACAGTGACACTGGAAGAGAATAATTCATGGATAATCACAGAAAGAAATACACGGAAGTAATGGAAATCCATGAAGTCAAATTATTATTGTTTTTATTTTAATCACACAAATATGAGACCTGTTATTAAACTTTGAACTGCATGTATGTAGTTGGTTACTGATAGAGAGGAGATAATGACAGTAAGAGAAAAGAATATTTCCTTTATTGCGCCATTGTAACTGTAAAGAAAGGGACGTGAAGCCAATGCCTTCACGATTTATGTGCTCACACTATACGTCTGAAATACTCCGTTTGTGCTTTGCTAAAACATCTCAAATCTGTGATACTGTGAAGATTTGTGGATTTCACATCAATGCTAAATTCTTAGGCACAGCATTAAAATCTTAAATCTTATATACAGCATTAAAATCGCTCCAAGTGTGAAAAGAGTATTTACAATATGGAAATGGAGGTTGTCGGGTGTGTATTTTCAGTGTAATTTCATGAAATAAATATATTTTCAACACAATCACATTAATGGGTTTTAGTAAACTTCATCACACACCTACATCTTCAATGAAAGTACAATCTCACTAACGGAGCAGCAGGAGAAACTGTAGAGATGAAGAGAGAAAACACACAAAGACAGGCCAAGTTGTACATAAGGTACAGATTTACACACACACACACACACACACATGCACAAACATAAACAGTATAAATCATATAAATGGTAAATCTGTACAAACTATTTCTTTAGTAGAAATGTAATTAGAATTGGTCGTTCTTACCATTTTGCTGCTTTTCTTTCTAAAAAGTAAAATATTAAGAACATGAGACTTGTACAGAGAAATATAATACAAAAGGTGAAAAAATATTTTCATTCAAGATAACATTAAACTTTAAAGACCACTGCATTCTTATTCATCAGCCACACTATATTACAGTCTGCTAATGACAAATAGTCTTATTAGGATTATGAGATATTACTATAAAAATGTGTCTTTGATACTTTGTTTTCTAAGACAAAAAAGAGGAAAAGTTTGACATTGTACTTAAAAAAAAGTAAATAAAATGTGAGGGAAATAAATAAATAATTAAAACAACAAAACTCTTATTATGAATAACTAATAAATAATAAAATATATTCATTCAATTAAAATACATAAAGATGTTTAAAAATCTATTTCTAAATATTAAAATTTACGTATATATTTATTATAGTAAATGTAAAAAAATATATATATATATATATATACACATTTCTTTATTTTGCCTAAAAGTATTTTCATTTTCATTTTTTTACGAGTTTAAGGTGTTATGCTATTCTTACAATGTGCTAAACATGTCTCAAATTATTTCTAAATGTTTTTTTTTTTTGTTTGCAATGCATCTATGGAAACCAGAATTCATACTTATGTTAATGATCATATCGACAAACAGGAATATGTGGACATAGTGCCTAGGATGTAAAAAGCCCTAAACAACAAACAATAACATTTCAAATGAAAGTCATGGTTTTTAAACAACAAAAGTCTTACCTTAAGAACTGATAAAGTGCACAGCAATAAAAATGAATAGCATGGCAGTTGGTGACTACAAACTGGATTTGATACTCCACCAGAAGAGCCAGGATCTGTGATCAAGAGAGTATATCGATGGTCATCAGGCCACATAATGCCCGTTAATTTCAATTGATATTCTGCGTTTCATGGGCCTGATTCACCTGTAACTGTGTGAGGGACACGCTCTTTCAATGGGGAGCGATGGGCGACTTATGGGACACTGCAGGTGTAATGATTCCAGAGTCCTTCACGCCTGGGCTTCAGATAAGAAGGCCGAAAAGAGATGTGCCATCTTATGACGTTGATGACTGAACATCGTAACATCAATCAGAGTGAAGGCCCAACATTCGAGTTTCCTGCACTGATACTATGGGCCCAGCGGATAATACTTCTCCACAGAACATATCAGCTTTCCGTCGCCACCGGCCACCGCGATGTTGAGCCTGAATGCTCACAGACACGCTGGTCTTTCTGTGGAGTTTGAAAGAGAAAGAAAGCCAACGCTCACCCCTTCGTATTAGAAAGAGTTTACACAAAGCCAAGTATCTCACTAACTTGTTTATTGTATTTATTTTTTTATTACTGAATTATATATATACAATATCTATAATGCAGGTATTATCTCAATAAAAGATAGCAGAGGATTCTACATTTTATAGAATGAATTGATAATTGAGTATTTGATTGACATCAAATCTTTCAACCAAGATGAGGTTGGGATGGAGGCATGAGGATTTGCAACAGTAAACGCCTTTTGGCTAATAATGAGGCAAAGGCCGTAATATCGGCATGCATTTTATATAGCCATCTCACCTCTTAGCGCATGGAAGCAGCGTGGAAGGCGTTGAGAGGTGAGGAACCGCCAGAGCAGAGCATACGTGTCTCTCGCCAGTTTATTGGTGTGAAGTTAACGGAGACGCTTCCCAGCAGCGATGGTTCTGGACGACACTCCGGTTTCTTCCCGAGCGGCTGGAGTAGCTGAAGAGTTCGCCGCCCCGTGTTTCCACCCAGACCACCACACGCGAGGAAGAACGGATCCACTCATACTGACAGTGCAGGGTCGGTTCCTTCAAGAATCCCCACCTCCACGGATTTGGCAGCTCAGAAGAAACATGGCTGGAAAACACGGTAGGAAAACCGCATATTTTACACCGTTTATCTCGCTGGCTCAGTTCATTAAAACGACATGTTTATCATCGAGCCAAAGGGTTGCTTTCAACATTTTGCCATAAATTGCGCTCTGAAAGACGCTTAACACGCCGGCTTAAGTAGCAAGCAACCAACGAATAACGGCAGAAACATGAAAGACTAAGGAAAGAAACCAGGAGCACATGGGAGTTGTATTTGAGCTATACCAATGCCAAAAAGCAGGGAAAACAAGAACAATTTATAACACATTGCATCTGCATTTTTTACATTATCAATGTAATTAATGTTCGCTTATTACAAATAAATTGTATTTCCTATTAAGCTCCTCTTCAAGTCCTCATTAAATGCCTATTTTACATTTATTCCCAATAATAAAACACATTTTAAAGTTCTCCTGATTGTGTCTCCATTCCAACATAATAACTAAAAGATAGTTATTTGACAGCGCTTTTCAAATTCAGTAAACATAACTCCTACTATCAAGAATATAACAACCGCTCTTGTTTAGCATTTTCACACAATTGGCGTTTATTGATTATTAACCATTTCTTCAATCAATCAATCAATCAATCAATCAATCAATCATTTTATTTATATAGCTTTTTAATAAATACAGGTTGCATCAAAGCACTGTACAGTATAAAGTAGAAGAATACAATGACAGGGATGTGAGCAATGACGAGGACCAATTTGTTATTAAATGTAAAGACGGCCCTGTAATAAATTTGACGCTAAGTCACTAGAAGTTAAGTATCCCCAACCAAGTGCTAGAGGAACTAAAACCCCATCCATAAGCAGAATGAGAAAACTCTTGGAAAGTCCTTCAAGTGAAGCATATTTCTATCGTTGCCCTTTGAAGGTTCGTGATTTATTCTGTAACATCTATTAGAACACATTAACTAAACATAGGCGTTTAATGCTGTATTTTATCAGACCACCAGTCAGATAATAACACGTCTCCACGTCATTTCAGGTTGAATATGACACCATCGTCCAGGAATATCTCCTGAATGTTGGCTTTTATGTTTGCACTCGTCTTAAAAGAGCCACCACCTCTCCTGCCTCTGAAGCCACCCAGCTCGACCGTTACCTGAAGTGGTCGGAAATCTCCATCATGGATGGTTATCCATTGCAGGAAGTCCACCTGTCCTTCAGCCCCGTCGCTGTAGTCGTGTGTTTGAGGAAGGTGGTGATTGCAAACAAGCCATCTGAATGCAGTGTGGCGTGAACCAGACGTCGTGATCCTGCGGCCAGCGGGTCGCGATCCTTCCAGCGCTGTATCTACGGATCTCACATTGCAGTTCATCCTCACTTCCCTTCAAATAGCGCCTCATATCCACTTTAGAGGCTGCATTATAACATACGACAAAATGAACACACAGTGGCAAAGAATCGTTATTATTCTAGGTGATCAGTAAGTCGACCTGCGACGAGGAAGGTGACGGAGGTAGGGTGGAGGAGGCTCGTCACCGACGTTTCAAACTGAAGCACAGCTTTCGTCTGGTGATATACTCGGCGTTTCTATATGGCCTTCTTCATTTTTGCGAACGTCCTCATCCATAAATGTACAGGGAAGCCACTGTAGATCATAAAGAGACTGAGAAGCCGTTTACACCTGTTAGAAACAAACAAGGATAAACCCTCTATTAATTGTACATGAAACACGGAGCTGAACGTGGAAAAATCAGCAGGGAATCTAAAGTCGCATTTAGAAATACCTAAGCATAAAGTGCTAAGAAAAGGCTGCCAAAAATCCAACACATAATGTTTTATCTCGTCCTCAGGACAAGCATTCTAGTTTCCAAAACAGTCATGCAAGCAATTTACTTTCTCTTTCGTTTTGAGAGAGACAAAGAGAGAGAGAGACAGAGAGAGAGAGAAGAGAGAGAGAGGGAGAGAGAGAGAAAAGAGAACTTGTAACTTGGGATGGTAACATGCAGTGCATTACCGCCACCTACTGGACTGGAGTCTGCACGTGTTTATAGGATTGAGAAGGAAAAAATTAAATAAATAGAAAATACAATTGAAAAAATACTGGATACTGGATTGTTTAAATATTCAATCAATTGATCGATCAATCAATAATTATTTATATAGTGCTTTTAACAACAACACAGGTTGCATCAAAGCACTGAACAGAATAAAGTAGAAGAATACACTGACAGGATGTATAATGAAGAGAGTGAACAATTTCTTATTAAATGCAGAGACGGTCTCTGGAATCAATTCAGCGATAATCTCTATAGAAGTTAAGTGTCCCCAACAAAGAAGACAGAGGAACCAAAACCCCATCCATACAGAATGGAGAAAAAAAAACCTTGGGAGAAACCAGACTCAGTTGGGGCCAGTTCTCCTCTGACCGGACCTGAAGCACTTAACTTCCTGTTAAATTTTAAATACAGCTGTGTCAGATAGTGTAAATGACTTAGTGTGTGTGTGTGTGTGTGTGAGTGAGTGTGTGTGTGTGTGTGTGTGTGTGTGTGTGTGTGTGTGTGTGTGTGAAGTGTGTGTATCAAAGAATTAATTCCTGATATCACCCATTTAATTCTTGCTATTAGCAGTTGAATAACTCATATCAACAAGTGCATATGTTTAAATGTTTAAAGGGTGAAAAAATATCTCAGATATAAAAAAAATTATTTCTACTTTCTAAATGCACATATTAGCTTTCTATTTCTTACTAGTACCAGTATCATTTTTGATTCCAATATCTGCATTTTATTAGTAAAATGTCAACAGTTCATTGCAATTTACTGTAACTGTTGACATTATCAAGTCTGAAATCTAAAAGGACTTTTATTACTAACAGTTTCACTCATGATATCAGAAATGAACAATGTCACTAGTAGCGATTAAATTGTTGATATCAAGAATAAGCGTGTATTAGAGACCACATGATTACTGATATTGTATTTCTGATATGTGGAATTGCGATTTCAAAATAAGAAGTGAATTATTGATCAACGGCAGATTTTGAATGGCAGTGATATTTAACTAGTGAACAATTAATTGTTGAAAGCGCAGAATTGATCTATTTGCCCGATTCGTGATATCAAAGAATGAACATTTTATCATGTAAAAATGTCATTGTTGATGTCATGGATTCATATCCTGAGAATGAATAAAAGTCAAAACTGTTTGCCGTGTGTGCATGGAGGCTGGGAACTCTTTGAGTTACTTAATTGAACCAGTTCATTGTCTGCAGTGATTCAATAAGCAGATCAGACAGAAGCTCTCACGAAGCATCAGAAGTGTCCATAGCTCCTGTCCATCGCTAGAGGTCAGTGTGTGTTTGACTAAAACACTACAGCCACTAAAACACCAGCGAGTCGGGCTCAGAAGACGTTCATCTGCTGGGGAAATAAACAGCTGAAAAGACTAAATGTCTGAAAGTAACTTCAATTTGCTGTCAGTAAATGCTTTTTATTTACAAGCTCAACTAGCATGGGTTTAGGAGAAAACTAACAAAGTGAAACATTGGCGTCAATATTGAAGAGTTTCACAGAATGACATTTTAAGTTTAATCTCACGTGAGAGTTGAGATATTAACCAGTTTATCAAAGCAAAGTAAGCGTTCAATATCCCAGCGTACCTAAATTCAAAACACCGAAAAATTATAACAATATTTGACTACGTTCTTTGAGACAAAATATAGCGTGGATGAAGCCTATCGGGTTTCCTGGAGAGAGACTACTGGAATATTGCTATATTGAATTATCTGCAGGAGTCTGAGAAGGTGGCCAATAACACGGGCTTTTTCTTGGCCGGTGAAGCAGTTAATGTCACGCTGAGATGTTAGTCAGGGCTGATCCTGGAGCTTTATCTAATTCCAGCGACCATCAAAACTCTGAAAACCTTCAAGAGTTTTGAGTCGCCTGAACCTAAGGTTGGTGTCTGCCACGTAAACTAACTACATCCACACAGATGTCGCCATTTTTGAATAGAAATGCGATTTAATCGATCACGAATAATCGTAGAATTAATGCATAAATTAATGCAACGAAACAAGAGAAGAGGAACTGAGCCATTTTCAGCATATTGTGCGTGTGATTAAGAGCAAAAAACTGCAAAAAAATAAATAAAAATCTAATTGGTGGCTGCAGGCGCCATCTTTATGCCCTTGACATGAAAAATCTACTCACGATTTATTTTCAGTGACTGACTGAAAGGTAACACAGTTTTATTATTTTAGTGTAGTAAGTTTCTTTTTAAATTTGGCGTTTAATTCAGCGTGCCACCCGCAGACACTTTGTAGTTAGCTGTGTAAAATTAACTAGATTTCTGGTTAAAAAAATTAAATTAAAATGTATTGTATTAACAAATATTCTAGTTCTTTTACCACTTTTCTTGTTCCATTAAATCATCGTAGGATAACTTTGTCAGATTTCACTACCTTAGCTCATCAGTTTTTATTTGAGTACTTGCAGATGTACAGAAGTTTAATTTTATTGCGCCATTGGTGGTTAAAACACATTCGTGAATTTAAAGGATCCCGGGTATTAAGACATTTATAGCTTCATATAACATAAATGATGTCTCTTACTGAAATAAGTAAAAAGTACCCCCATGAAAGATCAACCGTTTATGGACTATGGGACTAGTCGTTCTGTATCAAATGGTTCACTACTGGCGCTTTTACTGCAGCGCAACTCAGAATAAATAAAATACTGATAAGATACCATACTGTGTCGTTTTGGTTGTACTTTTTAGTCAAATGGCAACAAAAAGTTTCCTAGCCATTTCTTGGCGGACAAAATAATGGGAAGATGCCTGTAGATGAATAAAACGTCCTAAAGACCTGTTTCTTTGCTCGGTGGTCATCACATCAGTATTTTATTTCCAGCGCTGTGTGTTCTCGACCGTTTTAAGTCATCAGAATAACGAGGGTGGTCTCACGTCCTTGATTATCGTATAAACCTTGTGACAACCAACGTCTCGCTTCAAGATTGTGAACCTCGAGGTAAAACACAGAAGATGAAACATCCTGCCAGTCTCACGAAAAGCACGGAGCATTAGCGGGCTATTAATCTCAGAGATGGTTCACGGATCACGTGTTTCAGATTGATTGCATCTTTCCCGCTCGCACCAAACCCCAATTTGTTTCCTCCGATGGTCTAAACCAACCATTTTTTCAGCTACTGCAGCGAGTGGCCGTATCGTCTTCTCTCGGCCGGTCACATCCAGTTATTTAAATGTCCTTGTAAAGCCCCAAAGCTGGAATGGAACAGTATCCTTTGGCTTTTCTTCCCTGGCTCAGCGCTTCTCATTTATTTTAATGTGGCGGGATGGGAGCTCTGGCGCGCTTCCACCGTGAAGGTAGTCAGAGGAGCCCGACTCCTGAAGCTGTTCTATGAATCAGTCCATTACAGTTCAATAAAAGTGCACAATTGCTTCTTTCTGCTCCCACTTGGCTGTGATGGCGCTTTGGAGAGGCGTGTGACGGGGTAAGCCTTTTAATAAACACAAGTCGTTTGGTTTGCTCCAGACAATATAGCAAAATAATGAAATGCCTTGTTATAACCACAGGTATGTGTCCACATCCGTCCTTTAAAAGAGCTCAGAGGAGAAACCGTAAAGTCTCGGGCTCCTTTAGTATAAACTTCAGTCCAGAAACTGCAGGGTTCTGTTCGATTTTCTTGGGTGGAAGTCAAACATTTTGGTAAAAATGAGTCCACTTTGCAAAAACACCAACTTCAAATCTCAAATGTTTAAGTATAATCAAATTGGTTGAGTTTCGACTTAAATGACCTTATAATTCAAGTTAAAATCAAGTTAAAACTCTTTTTAACTAAAAAGTAAAGGTTATTAGTTAACTTAATTTTAAGTTAAAATAATTGAAAAACGTGTTATTAAAGTGCCCTTATGGGTTATATTTTGGTTTGGGAAGTTGAGGGAAATGCATGCAACGCTCCCATTTTCTTATAATATGCATTCATTTTTACCTTTTTGTTCAAACGATTTGTTCAATGATTAATTTTTTCCCAAGCCCTCCTTTGCATGACACTAATTAAGCAATAAGCGATTTTTGATTTTATTTAAAGCAGTGTTTGTGAGCTTTTAACGCTACAAAGAGACACCTAGATGCAAAGAATGAATTAGCATTTTCATTCAGACCAATGCAACAAGTGGACGCTAATATGCTAATGTTTCATTATTGACGTCAACATGAAACGGCTCGAGACTCTTTTTAAAAAACGACTCATTTCAATGATTCAACTCTTTCTTTTGAGAGACATTAACTTTATACACGGAGCACTTTCCGTTTTAAAATGTTTTCATTAAGCACAGCTGTGTCACACACTGCATAATTGCATTTATTAACTTTTATTTTAGCTTAAGTCATTTTTGTAGTTATTTTAGTTGCTTTAGAAACTAGTTTATTTTATTTCAAGCAGCAATCACATTTTTCGTGCTTTTAATTTCAGTTGAAGCTGCAACGTTTATTATGTTAAAAATGATCCAAAATCAATGAGAAAATAAATAACCAGCCACTGTTTAAAACCGCACTTTAGCTTTCGATTAACAACGGTTAGCTTGCAATAATGTTTTCTAATTTGATTATAGGGGTAAGTTTTTCGCTAGAAATTCATACATGACACTGCATCATTCGTCAGTGTACATAAAGTACAAATAAAGACTTACAGGCGGCTGCTTTAACAATAACCCTGACATGCAACAATACAGTAATGCACATAATTTCTGAGATTCCTGTCAGAATGGCATATTTCTCGTAGGCCCCTCCATGATAGTTGATTGACAGAGCCATCTTACCTTAGCCCCGCCCATGGCAGGAGAAGACGAGATGTCACTGGTTAAGAGAGATCGAGGTGTTTTCTTCTTGGTTGACTTAAGTGTTGAATGGAATGTACTGAAATACATCTCTGTTCTTCACGAATCTGAAAAAGTCGTGAAAAAGTTTTTTTTGTGAATCTTCGTGAATCGTCTTTTCTTATAACGTGCTAGTTGGCTCGTAGCCGAAGTTTAAAAGCGGGGATGTATTTTTTCCAAAAGGCTTTGAAAAATTAGTCAGGGGCCAAGCCGCCGAACGAACTGGCAGCCAATCAGCAGTAAGGGGCGTGTCTACTGATGACGATAAGGAGAAAGTGTTCAGTGAATGGAGACAGAAAGACAAGAAACAAAAGAGGGAGGCGTCTACGCAAAATAAAGAAGAACATGTAAAATAATGTAGGATGCATGTAAACTAGAGCATTGTACGTGTATTTAGCAAAATTGGGGCAAGATCATTTTGAGGTAGGGCCTTGTTTTGGTGATTTTTAAACATCAACATTGGCGACCAAAAATCGCATAAACATGGACGACTCATTAGCGACTGTATATCTTCGAATATTCATTAATTATTGCGGTGAATGGCGCCAAGTTGGCCGTTCCAAGATGGCTGACGCGTCAATGTATCCAGAGCTGTCGAATGAGGGATCCACACATATCTATCTCGACGGAAGAAAGGGGCGGGGTCAGGAGAGCTCATTAGCATTTAAAGCAACATAGACTAGAATGAATCCAGAGCTGATTTTAACGGGGTAAAGAAAGCGTTTTCTACGCTTGCACTGAGAAATTTTAACCAAAGTATTTTATAGACATTTCATTAAGTCCCTAAATAATCATATTAACTAACAATCCTATTTTTATTTCTATGAGTGGCATGCAGATGAGCATTGTGTTTGTCGTTCCGGATGAATCTGATGGATTTCGCAGCTGAATCATTGAGTCGTGAAGTAACCGGAGGCTGGACAAACAGATGTAGGAGAAGGAGCCAGCGAGACCCTGATTTATCTGAGATCATGGGCAGTTCGCTGGACGTCTGTGACTCCTGGGTTTCTGAACTTGGAGGTGAGCGCTGAATGAGCTCAGCTGGATGGAGAAACTAGGATCGATGAGAACATATTTTATGCAAACAAATCGCCAATCATTTTCTAACGCATTATTTATTCTAATAACACAACAAAATCACAAGTGTGTACTTTTAAAAAGAGAGCATCAGCGTCATCGTTGTTTCTCAGAAGCGTTTATAATCACACAAAAACAACACCAATCTTCGTCTCAGTGTTAAAGAGGGCAAGGTTTGTCTGGTTGGTATGACCTGGTTGTGCTGCTGGTAGATTTTCGTAACAACGTCGTTTTAATTCCACAAAGCATCTTTTGATCGTGTTGCAGAGTGACAACCGGATCACAAAGAAACACTTACATATTTAATGCACAGCTGATTGTAGTATTTTGATCATAAATGGTTAAAACCCATTGTAAATCATGTAAAAGCATAAAAAAAATTGTTCGTTATTTTTGCATCAACATTTTTGTTATATTTAGTGTGTTACTTTCTTTGTAATTACTTGGAAGTTATTGCAATTTTATAAGTTTTATATTTTTAAATATAAT
>NW_025047846.1:97500-107500 GCF_018831695.1 Puntigrus tetrazona
TGCATCTGGCCAAGACCTACAGTGTGTGCTGGGGCGGTTTGCAGCTGATTGTGAAGCGGCTGGGATGAGAATCAGCACCTCTAAGTCTGAGGCCATGGTTCTCAGTCGGACAAGGGTGGCTTGCCCCCTTCAGGTTGGTGGGGAGTTCCTGCCTCAGGTGGAGGAGTTTAAGTATCTTGGGGTCTTGTTCACGAGTGAGGGAAGGAGCTGGAGGAAGTGTCTGGGGAGAGGGAAGTCTGGGCGTCCCTGCTTAGACTGTTGCCCCAGCGACCCGGCCCCGGATAAGAGGTAGCAAATGGATGGATGGATGGATGGATGGAAGGATGGACTGATATAATACAAATGGCAAAAATGCAACAAAATTACTGAAACTTTACCTAAAATGATAGCAAAAGAAATACAAATAAAAGTGAATTAAACCATTAATTAAAATGAATAAATATGATTTATTCAATGATTTATATATATATATATATATATATATATATATATATATATATATATATATATATATATATATATATATATATACACTTGATGAAAAATGACCAAATAATGAGTTAAAAACAACTAAATTAAACAAAACTAAAACTCCACCTAAAATTTAAATAAACAATTATCAAAATAAAAATTCATCCTATTTATGAAAAAAAAGAATAAAGAAAATCTGAAACTATATTTAGAAGTTATAAAAACAAATGGCAAAAACAAACAAAGAAAAATCTAATCTACCTATAATTATAAAGTTCATGATAAAACTGAATTCAACTCATTAATAAAAACTAAAATTACAAATGTACTATATAAGTAGACTCCTACGAAAGCCTGGCTCTAAAAAATGAGCTCTGCACGTCTCAGAGCGAAAGATGAGTCATGAATATTTGGAGTATATTTGTGGAAGTGATTGAAAGTGTAACGGACCGAAGCGTACAGACGTGGATTAAGCCGCTCTCATTTCATGCCGTCTTTAACTCATAACTGACCCGCACCAGTCAAGTTTTCTCTGAATTTATCCTCAATTAACTTCCTTCACATGAACAAGAAAGCGAAGCTCGGACTCTCGTATAAGCGCTTCCCCCATGAGGCCTTGCGGCAGGCAGAGCGCTCCACGGGACCTGTTCGGGGTTTACTGAACTTCTTGCAGATGTTTAACTCATTACAGCATCTGCAGGTGCAGACTAACCGCTCCTGATCAGACACACCTCAAGCCAGGTATTATGATTCAAAAACATACGTCATTACATTTATTCATTTAGTTCAACCTGATGTACCGAAATACTTTAATTAAATATGCACATAAATAAATGAACTATAGATAAAAATAATAAAAATGGCACGCTTAATTACGTAAATCACTTAAACTTCGAATAAAAGAAAGATTATACTAAAAAAAAAAAAAGCACTGTATAAAAGAACTTAAAATATTTTGCTAAACTGTAAAAGAAATAATTTTGTAGTATTTTTTTATTTATCTAAAATTAAAATACAAATAAAACAAATACAACCAAACAAATTTACGTGACGTACATGTAAAAGATAATAATGTTAAAAACAAAACAAAAAAACTAATTCACATGAAAAAAAAAATTAAACCTATATATAATAGCAAAAACAGTAAATTATTTAAATGCAAATAAAAATATGTCTAATAAATAAAAATAACTACTTATTATTAATTGAATTGGCAATAAAAAAATCCTTAAACTTTATCCAAAATTTAAATGAAAATGATAAAAAATTAAATTTAGACTACTAATAAAATGTAAAGAAAAATATATAAAATTTATACAAAACATAGAACTATTCAAACTGTTAAAAAAAAATGAAATAAAAACCATACTGATATGATACAAATGCAACAAAATTACTGAATTTTTACCTAAAATGATAGCAAAAAATAAATAAAAAGTGAATTCAACTGTTAATTAAAATGAATAAATATTATAAAATCATATCATATTATATATAATATTATATATCATATCATATATATCATATTTTTGCTATATATATATATATATATATATATATATATATATATATATATATATGTATATTACTTACAAAAAACATACTATTATAGATTCTTTATTAATGAATTATTTGTATCTCAATAAAGTCACACCTTACTGTTCTTCCACATGAATAATACTGTAAAAATAAAATCATTTAAATCGTTAAAAAGACTACGTGAAATAATGAATTTACTTTAAAAGCAGATTAATTTGTGTTCATTAAAGTCGATGGTAAGCAGGAGCTGTGGAGCAGAAAGAAAGTGCTTTCGTAAATAAAGAAAACAACAGCGTGTTAAGAAAATGTCCAAATCTCTAAACGTTACTTAAAAAACAACTCGTTTTTTTACGAGCACTTCCGAGTCTGGTTCCAGGAAAACTTTTTATTAGATTTTTTCCCCCTGTCAGTTTTCCTCCAGAAACTCATTTAATATTTCATAAAGCGTATGGATATCAGCAGTCGCTGGCAGCGTTCGTCTCTTAAAGCCGGAGCGGATCGTCTGGGACCGCTTCCACGACTCTTTACAGGCTCGGCGGGGAACATAAAAACCTGCTCCTTACCGCACAAACTCCATCAGCGAGATTATGATTAACGCTCGGGCCATATTAACCAGCCTCCTTCTGTCCGGAGAAGACAATAATCCATCAGCCGGAGCCAAAACACGGAGAAACAGAGCCAAGATGGAGAGAGCTGATGTGAAAGACAGCACTAAAACCTCTCTACAGTTCAGATCCTGGACATCTGACGGCATGAAGCGGATTATAATTAACCAGATTATCAACATGTTCACTGCTGGACTTGTAAAGCACAGCTGATTGCATGCAGGCATTTGTATGAAATATTATTTTGATGCAAACTATTGTTATTTGATCGTTTGAAGCGTTTTTTGAATCATATGTGCTATTGTGCAATTTATATATATAAATTAAAGTGATATTAAAGTGACACACAATAAAATACATGCACTAAAGCATGACACAAAATAAAATAAATCTCTTTTTCCGCATTGATGTTTTTGAAAGCTGAGTTTTCTTTGCAAATTATGTGAAAAATGTCACTACCGAAACGATGCTAAGCTTTAACGTTAGCGTGTCACTCGGTGTTTCTGTGGCTAGGTGCGTGTAGAAAAGTTACGTTTGTGTTCAAATATCTGCTGTATGTGTGATTTTAAGGAGCGTCACTACCGAAGCACACTTTTTTTGCGGATTGCTCCATAACATTTAGCCTTTGCATGCACGCCGCTGTTCAGAACCGTGCTAGCTAGCCGCGTGCTGATTAGCGTCTTTGAGCTAGCTTCAGAAGTGTCACTGCCGAAACATTTAAGGGAAAACACAATCCTAATCCATAATTAATCTGCATAATCCACAACTAGGGGGAAAGAGACAGACTTTTATTCGTGTTTTAGTTTGTTTCGGTAGTTTTAGTATCGCGTGATGTGACGTCACTACCGAAACACAAAGATAACGTTCACCAAAAGATCAGCTAAGACTTAGTCTTTGTGTCTTCAGACCAATGAACCCTTAACTCTGAAATCAGCATGATCAACTTTTTGCCTTTAACAAAGAAAAAAATGCATGCAAAACCACTAAATTAGACTTGAAATATTGTTAAAAATGTATTGCAATTGATTTACAGCTTATTTTTTTATAAAATAGCTAAAAATATTTTAACACGTTATCTAGGCGCAAGCAAAATCTTGCGGTTAATGCAACCCTTCTAATGATATTATTATGTCTGTGTGGCGGTGGTGACAAATTTACAAATCATGAAAACGAACTGCACAGTTACTAGAAATGTGCACCTTTGGATATTATACAGTTTGCATGCATAAAAGTTGCATTATTTTTGAAAAGGAGACGACCGGTTGAACCAGTTTTGTAGAATAGCTCAATCCACACACAGAAAAAGCCAGACGTGAAAGTGATGAATGCTGGCTCTTTTGAGCTCTGTGTTGTGTTTGTCTGATTACAGACGTGACCGTGAGCGTTTCCATCCCTTCCTCCGCGTCTCCATTACAGCATTCATCATGTTTGAGGAGCTGTGTGTCTGTGTCACTGTAAGAGTGTTTCTCCAACCTTCAGCGTTCAATACATCATACAGCAAACGGCCGCAGCGGCTCTGGACAACATCAGCATCGTTCACACAGTCCCTGAGACACCAGGAAGCGCAGAGAGAGAGGCTGCTCTGATTGGTTCACCCGCTCCTGTCAATCAAACCAGACACGCCCACAGCCGCACGCTCAACACCTGCGTGAAGAATTAAAAGCATTTATGCATTTATGCAACACAAAACGTTTACAAAAACAATAACGGAAACATTTTTTATTCCTTTTATGCCGTTTTAAATCATATGAATATAGAACAATGATAAAAGATTAATCGAAATAATAACGAATAATTAAATGCAAAATGTTTAGCGAAAACTTATTTAATTACTTTTGGATGTTTAAAACGACATTTATAATTGAAATAGTTTATTAAAACCTAATTAATTAATGAATGTATATTTTTAGCCGGGACAAAACATTTACAGAACGTAGCGCTAAAATGCCATTTTCCTTAAGTTATCATTTAAAAAAATAAAATGTATTTTAAGCTACATAGAATACTTACAGAAAATGAGAGAACAAATTATTTTTATTTAATATTATTTGATGGCATAAATAAAAATGATAAATAATTGATTAAAATATATATATATATATATATATATATATATATTTTGTTTTTTTTTTTTTTTTTTTTTTTTTTTTTTCAACAGAACGTTAGAGAAAATAACAGAATAAAAGATCGTTTCCCTTTTTTTGACCCCAGATGGCATTTAATTAAATACAATTTTAATTTATGTACATTTGCTGTGGGAACGTGTGCATTAAACAGTTTGCACACACTTCCAGGATGAAGTCAGGCCCGTTTCAGCATGACTTTTTCGTTCAGAAGTTAAGCGTAAACCCTTAAAAGCCTCCGGAACACATGAATAAAGCTCGCTGTGAGAAAAAGCGCAAACAGATAAACAGATAAACGCATATTTTGCATGTCGTTTTGAACACGTTAGATACGCTACGAGAGGAAAACATCAACCCCTGCCTCAGAAGCTCGCACACGGAGACGTCTGATGCTGAACAGAGACGAGATGTTTCTGGGGTCTACAGCCATGAATAAACATGAATTATTAATCCTCAGCATCGTCGGAGAGGAGGACGTGTTTAAAGAGAACTTTTTCTAGGTTTGGAGCAGTTACAGACCAGACGTCTCTTACTTCATCAACAGTATTACAGTTCAACACAGCTCTATTCTCTCTGAGAATATATATATATATATATATATATGTGTGTGTGTGTGTGTGTGTGTGTGTGTTGTGCACTGAAAGCAGCTGGAGATGTTTGGGATCATCTTTAGCTTCTAACCACTTACTAAAAGTCATATTATTATTCTATAATAAACAGAGCAAAGACAGAGTTTACAGCGCTGCTTGGAAATAAAAAGATTCACAACATCGTCTTTTTCATGTGATAAAATAAATCATGCAACTTAAAGCTATATATATATATATATATATATATATATATATAAACAATCGAATAAAAGAATGAATGAATAAAAAAGAAATAAGTAAATAAATGGTAAATATATGAATTGATTGATATATAAATGATGGACTGAATGCATGTGTATGAATTAATAATGCATGAATAAACGTATAATTTATAATTGTTTTAATTATAGAATTATTTTATAATTAAAAGAAATGAATGAATGGATAAATAAGTGTATAATATATGAATAAACAATATATGAATACATAATATATAATTAAAGGAATGAATGAATGGATAAATGAAAGAAATAAGTAAATAAATAAATAATAAATATATGAATTAATATATAAAAATGGAATGAATGAATGTATGTGTATATGAATGAATAATATATGAATAAATGTATAATTATTTTATAATTAAAGGAATGAATGAATGGATAAATGAAGGAATAAGCAAATAAATAATAAATATATGGATGCATGTATGAATGAAAGAAAGGATCAATTAATATATAATTAAAAGAAATAATGAATGGATAAATAAAAGGAATAAGCAAATTAATAATCAATAAATAATAAATATGAATTAATATATAACTAAAGGAATGAATGAATGTATGTGTGTATGAATGATTAATATATAAAGAAAGGACAGATTAATATATAATTAAAGGAAATCTAAAGGACCACAATCTTTCCTTTGAAAACCATGTTTCTAGCATCTGTAAAACTGTGTTTTTCCATCTTAAAAATATATCTAAATTACGACCTATGCTTTCGACCTCTAATGCAGAAATATTAATTCATGCGTTTATGACCTCAAGGTTAGATTATTGTAATGCTTTATTGGGTGGTTGTTCTGCATGCTTAATAAACAAACTTCAGCTAGTCCAAAACACAGCAGCCAGAGTCCTTACTAGAACTAGGAAGTATGATCATATTAGCCCGGTTCTGTCAACACTGCACTGGCTCCCTATCAAACATCGAATAGATTTTAAAATCTTATTAATTACCTATAAAGCCCTGAATGGTTTAGCTCCTCAATACTTGAGCGAGCTCTTATCACATTATAGTCCTGCACGTCCGCTGCGTTCTCAAAACTCTGGCCATTTGATAATACCTAGAATATCAAAATCAACTGCGGGCGCCAGATCCTCTTCCTATCTAGCACCTAAACTCTGGAACAATCTCCCTAACTCTGTTCGGGAAGCAGACACACTCTGCCAGTTTAAATCTAGATTAAAGACACATCTTTTTAACTTAGTCTACACATAACACACCAACACACTTTTATTATTCAAATCCGTTTTTAGGCTGCATTACTTAGATTTGCTGGAACCGGGAACACTACTCTCTAAAATACGATGTACTTGTGACATCGTAAAAAGAATGGCATCTACGCTAATATTAGTCCTGTTTCTTTCTCTCTCAATCTGTTTCACAGTTTGTATCCAGACTAGATGGATACAAACATTCACACACACACACACACACACACACACACACACACTCTTAATGTTGTGTCTAGATAAAAAGCTCACTTTAAAGTTACACCTGATTCTGAGTAAGTCAAGGTCTTTAGATTCAGCAGATCCAGATCAGACCCAGTGAAAACCAGCTTGAGAAAAGAAATAAATACTTGAATGTATAGATAGACAGAAAAGAAATGATGTAAAGTAACAAATGCATGACATTTCTTCATATAAATAAAAGAAAATAATATAGAAAAAGGATTTTATGAGTAAAGGACTAAATACATCACATAAATAAAGAAAACAGATTTTTTTAACGTAAAAAGTATTTAAATAAAAAGAATATAAAATAAAGGATTAAATTAATATATAATTGAATACATATATATATATATATATATATAAAAATGATATTTTAATTAATATATACTATAAAGGGATATACAAATAAATAATTAATAATTGAATAAATTATATAAATAAATGA
This sequence comes from Puntigrus tetrazona, assembly GCF_018831695.1. Classification (NCBI taxonomy): domain Eukaryota; kingdom Metazoa; phylum Chordata; class Actinopteri; order Cypriniformes; family Cyprinidae; genus Puntigrus; species Puntigrus tetrazona. The sequence goes on from NW_025047846.1 coordinate 105,013, forward strand.
AGTAATAAAGGGAAAAATAAAGGACTGAAAACACATTTAATGAAACAAATACTTAAAAAAAGATAATTACTTTAATATATTAATGAAAGACGAATAAATGATTCAATAAAATAAATCAGAATAAATAAAACACTCACTCAAATAACAAAAATAATTAAATGAAAATAAGATATAAATAAAAAAAAAGAAAAATATATAATATTCAAATGATTAATTGATTAGAAATGGATCAATAAAGGAATAAATAAAAAAATCAAGATGAAATAAATAAACAAGAAAGACCGAAGTGAAAGAGACTGGTTTTATTGAGCTGGACTCAGTTCAGTTAGTTTTACAGCCGTATCGTCGTCTCCATCGGTCTCCTTCATCCGGAGAAAACCAAGAGAGGAAATGAAGTCAAGAGCGCTCCTAATAGAGAACCTGGACGTGTTCTTAATGTGAAAACATCCTCAGGAACGGAGTGTAATTGGCTTTTATGGGAGCCTCCCGCAGGCTCTTACACACGCATGAATATTTCAGATAGAGAGGAACTTCCTCTAAACATCAATCACGCCGCCGTCTCCTCAATTACCGGATTCAGACCCGAGATGTCTGACGTGCGGCCCTGGGCTCGGTCCTGGGCTCGGCAAATTAATATTCCAGCCATGTGCGCTCGTGAGGGAAACGTTGTTAATAACATTAGACACGGATATGAAACTCGGTAGCATGGGAGTAAAGGTCACGCGCCGCACGTTTACAGCCTTCAACTACTCCTTCAACCAGCGGCATTTAGAGACAGGAGGAAGAAGAAGAAGAAGAAGAAGAAGAAGAAGAAGGGAACTTTTAGGTCATTCTTGAAGCAGAAACATTTTACTAGATTTATTTATATAAAAAAAGTATTTTTATTATTTGCTTATTTTTAACAGTGTGCTAAATATTTTTTTTATTTTCTAGTAACTTAACTACATTAAGTTACATTATAGCTAGTTAAGTTATTTTTATAGTTTGTTAGTGACTTTGGAACTTATTTTCTCTACAGTGTAGCAGCTTTATTTTATAAATGTTTTTACAGTGTAATAAGTCTTATTTTAAGTTTAGTTTAGTTTTTAAGTTATTATTTTAAGATTTCTTTTTTTACTTAATTTTAATTAATTTAACTTTTAAAAAATTATAAAAATATTTCTTTTGTACATTTTTGTTCTGTTTTATTATTTTTAAATTCTTTTACTTAATTTAAATTAACTTTACCTAATTATCTTTATAACTTTTTTCCATTTTTGTTCCATTTTTATTATAATTTTAATTAATTTAACGTATTTTTATAATTTTTTTTACATTTTTGTTCTGTTTTAATATTTTAAGAGTTTTTACTTAATTTTAATTCAGTTTTAAAAAAATGATAAAAATATTTCTTTTGTAAAGTTCTTGTTCTGTTTTATTATTTATTCATTTATTTTTAATTTAAATTAACTTTACATAATTATTTTTACACCTTTTTCCATTTTTTGTTCTGTTTTTTTACTTAATTTTTATTTAACAATTATTTGCCTAACTTTTTTCTCTTTAACGTTTAATTTTTTTTGAAAGCCTCAATTCTCAGTTGTTTTACAGAGCGCTACCAAACTGCATTTGTCTGTTGTAAAAAAAGACTGTCTTTTTCTAGCAACGGACAACAAAAAGCCATCTTAGATTTATCATTGTTATCTTTTATGGACTCCTCCGAGGATCGCCACCTTAACGCGGTGGAGGGGTTTGAGTGCCTGAATGACCCTAGGAGCTAGGTTGTCCGGGCTATATGCTCCTGGTAGGGTCTCCCAAGGCAAACAGGTCCTAGGTGACAAGCCAGACAAAGAGCGGTCCAACTTACCCTTATGGAGAAAAACCATACTAGAGTCGCGACGTCGCCCAGTATGGCGCAGCCGGGGCCCCGCCATGGAGCCAGGCCTGTGGCTGGGGCCGGCATGCGAGCGCCTGGTGGCCGGGTCAGCCCGAAACAGCGACGTGGGGCCATCTTCCCGTGGGCCCACCACCTGCAGGAGGGACCGTGGGGTCGGTGCCTTGTGGTTTGGGTAGCAGTCGAGAGGCGGGGACCTCGACAACCCAACCCCTGGACTCAGAATCTAGTGCTAGGGACATGGGACGTCACCTCTCTGGGGGGGAAGGAGCCTGAGTTGTTGCGGGAGGTCGAGAGATACCGGCTAGATATAGTCGGGCTCACCTCCACGCACTGCTTGGGCTCTGGAACCCATCTCCTCGAAAGGGGCTGGACTCTCCACTACTCTGGTGTTGCCCGCGGTGAGAGGCGGCTGGCTGGTGTGGGCTTGCTCATAGCTTCCCAGCTTAGCTGCCATGTGTTGGAGTTTAACCCGGTGGAGAAGAGGGTCGCCTCCCTGCGACTTCGGGTTGGGGGGAGGACTCTCACTGTCATTTGTGCCTACGGGCTGAATGGCAGTGTAGAGTACCCGGCCTTCTTGGAGTCCTTGGGAGGGTGCTGGAAAGTGCTCCAACC
>NW_025047846.1:112500-132500 GCF_018831695.1 Puntigrus tetrazona
TATCTCAATATTATAGTTTCTGCAGATATTTTGAGTTGCATTTCAAGCCACGTCCGGCTTCACGTTAATTTTAGCTCGAGTTGTGTGTTTGACATGTATTGTTTTCAAATATCCGTATAGTTTTTTTCATAAATAATATTAATAATTTTGTTCTTTCGGCTCTCTTCACTTATTCTAATCCATAATCCTTCACGGTTTTAGTCCGAGTTAACTAACGACCCGTTTTCCGCTCTGTGTTTAGACGAGATGATCTGGAGGAGAACAGGAGCATCTCATTATAACACCCGCTGATAAACACTCTCTTATTTCTCTGCCGTTGTCTCTTCTGCAGTTTGACAAATGCTGTGGATTATGGTCTGCACATGTCCGAGCAGCGAGTCTGAATATGACGGAGCGCGTCGAATGGGAAACGGAGCCGCTCTCGTCGTTCTGAGATGTCAAGCGTTTCACTAAAACCGTTCATGGGGGAAGAACCGGTTCATCGACCGACACGCTCTGCCTGGAAATAACCCGAGCTGCTAATTAAAAACATCTGAAAGCCACATTTTCTGATCAAACGCTCCACGGCCGACGCGGAGCACGCACCTGCGGTCAGAAACCGCCGGACAGACTCTCAAATTATTGTTGAAATGGCAAAACTAATCACGTCCAAATGGATCCATGCACTTCGAACGGGTCCAGATTGTCAGATCTTGATTCTAAATTAATAACCCCATTAATTCACCTCTTGCAATCTTGCAAACTGACAGAATACGCCAACTGTCTACAGCAAACACGTGAACTCATTGCTCAAAAAACCAGTCTGAGAAGATTCGTGCTGGAAGTAGCCATCAGAAGATGGGTATACTGTGGTCATAAAGTGATGGACATGGTCAGCAACAATACTCAGGTAGACTGTGGTGTTCATACGATGCTCAACTGGTACTACTGGGCCCAAAGTGTGCCAGAAAAATATCCCCCACACCATTACACCACTACCACCACCAGCCTGAACCGTTGATACAAGGCAGGATGGATCCATGCTTTCATGTTGTTGACGGCAAATTCTGACCCTACCATCCGAATGTCTCAGCAGAAATCGAGACTCATCAGACCAGGTAACGTTTTTCTAGTCTTCTATTGAATCTTAGCCTCAGTTTCCTGTTCTTAGCTGACAGGAGCTTCACCCGGTGTGGTCTTCTGCTGCTGTAGCTCATCCGCCTCGAGGTTGGACGTGTTGTGTGTTCAGAGATGCTCTTCTTCTCGGTTGTAACGAGTGGTTATTTGAGTTCCTGTTTCCTTTCTATCAGCTCGAACCGGTCTGGCCGTTCACCTCTGACCTCTGGCATCAACAAGGCCTTTGCGTCACAGAACTGCCGCTCATTGGATAGTTTCTCTTTTTCTGACCGTTCTCTGTAAACCCTAGAGATGGTTGAGCGTGAAAATCCCAGTAGATCAGCAGTTTCTGAAATACTCAGACCAGCCCGTCCGGCACCAACAACCACGCCACGTTCAGAGTCACTTAAATGACCTTTCTTCCCCATTGTGATGCTCGGTTTGAACATCAGCAGATCGTCTTCACCATGTCTACATGCCTAAATGCATTGAGTTGCTGCCATGTGATTGGCTGATTAGAAATTTGCGCTAACGAGCATTTGGACAGGTGTACCTGATAAAGTGGCCGGTGAGTGTATATATAATATATATATATACAGACGTGGACAAAATTGTTGGTACCCTTTGGTCAATGAAAGAAAAAGTCACAATGGTCACAGAAATAACTGTTATCTGACAAAAGTAATAATAAATAAAAATTCTATAAATGTTAACCAATGAAAGTCAGACATTGTTTTTCAACCATGCTTCAACAGAATTATTTAAAAAAATAAACTCACTGAAACAGGCATGGACAAAAATGATGGTACCCCTAGAAAACACTGAAAATAATGTGACCAAAGGGACATGTTAATTCAAGGTGTGTCCACTAATTAGCATCACAGGTGTCTACAACCTTGTAATCAGCCATTGGGCCTATATATATGGCTCCAGGTAATCACTGTGTTGTTTGGTGATATGGTGTGTACCACACTCGACATGGACCAGAGGAAGCAAAGGAAAGAGTTGTCTCAAGAGATCAGAAAGAAAATTATAGACAAGCATGTTAAAGGTAAAGGCTATAAGACCATCTCCAAGCAACTAGATGTTCCTGTGACTACAGTTGCACATATTATTCAGAAGTTTAAGATCCATGGGACTGTAGCCAACCTCCTGGACGTGGCGCAGGAGGAAAATTGATGACAAATCTAAGAGACGGATAATCCGAATGGTAACAAAAAGAGCCTAGAAAGACTTCTAAAGAGATTCAAGGTGAACTTCATGCTCAAGGAACATCAGTGTCAGATCGCACCATCCGTCGTTGTTTGAGCCAAAGTGGACTACATGGGAGACGACCAAGGAGGACACCATTGTTGAAAACGAATCATAAAAAGCAAGACTGGAATATGCCAAACTACATGTTGACAAGCCACAAAGCTTCTGGGAGAATGTCCTGTGGACAGATGAGACAAAAATCGAAGTTTTTGCCAAGGCACATCAGCTGTATGTTCACAGACGAAAAAATGAAGCATATCAAGAAAAGAACACTGTCCCTACTGTGAAACATGGAGGAGGCTCTGTTATGTTCTGGGGCTGCTTTGCTGCGTCTGGCACAGGGTGTCTTGAATCTGTGCAGGGTACAATGAAATCTCAAGACTATCAAGGAATTCTAGAGAGAAATGTACTAGCCAGTGTCAGAAAGCTTGGTCTCAGTCGCAGGTCATGGGTCTTGCAACAGGACAATGACCCAAAACACACACGCTAAAAACACCCAAGAATGGCTAAGAGGAAAAAATTGGACTATTGTAAAGTGGCCTTCTATGAGCCCTGACCTCAATCCTATTGAGCATCTTTGGAAGGAGCTGAAACATGCAGTCTGGAAAAGGCACCCTTCAAACCGGACACAACTGGAGCAGTTTGCTCATGAGGAGTGGGCCAAAATACCTGCTGAGAGGTGCAGAAGTCTCATTGACAGTTACAGGAAGCGTTTGATTGCAGTGATTGCCTCAAAAGGTTGCGCAACAAAATATTAAGTTAGGGGTACCATCATTTTTGTCAGGTCTGTTTCATGAGTTTATTTTTTTAATAATTCTGTTGAAGCATGGTTGAAAAACAATGTCTGACTTTCATTGGTTAACATTTATAGAATTTTATTTATTATTACTTTTGTCAGATAACAGTTATTTCTGTGACCATTGTGACTTTTTCTTTCATTGACCAAAGGGTACCAACAATTTTGTCCACGTCTATATATATATATATATATATATATATATATACGCTATAAAGGTTTGGAGCCAAAATCCTGCAATTTCATAGCTTTACATCACAAGTGTCTGAGGAACATTAAAAACATAAAAAAAAATTAACGAGACATTCAGGCAATTAAAAAGGAAAAGTGGCAGTTATACGATTGCAAAAAAATGTGTAAACTTTTAAAGGTAACTTTTCCTGAAAGTGTCCATGATTATCACAATATGATGCAACGATATGTTTAATATAAATATTACAATCATCACATGTTATGAACATCCTATAGTTACTGTAATTAACAATATTAATGAATTCTAACTAATTATGAAAGATAATCTGATTATCATCATTAATAGTGCTGGTATTTTAATCACGTTAATGTCACTGTAATTTCTTTTCACACACACACACACTCACACACACATACACACACAGACACACACACACACACACTCACATACACACACACACACACACACACACACATACACTCACACACACACTCTCACACACACACACACACACACACACACACACACACACTCACACACACACTCTCACACACTCACACACACACACACACACACACACACACACACACACACACACACACTCACACACACACACACACATACACTCACACACACACACACACACACATACACTCACACACACACTCTCACACACACACACACACACACACTCTCACACACACACTCTCTCACACACACACTCTCACACACTCTCACACACACACACTGTGCTTCTTTTCCCCCAAATGAAAAGCAAACATTGAGGTAAATAACACTCACTGCAACGTCACAACTACATTTTTATATTTTTACTCCGATGGATGACGCTCCCGTGCCGTTCACTAAACTTTGTAAATGAAATAAAAGATGATATTCACACGCACGTGTGTTCCGTGAAAGGAAGCTCAAGGCGTGACCCCATCTCACGACGGCGGTGTTTTTGTATGTTTTTTGTCGTTCTGTTGTTTCTCCGTTAGCGGTCACGATTTCACGCCAGATCTCGTTCTTTCACATGCTGAAACATTCAGAGCTCAGGAGCTTCCTCCAGCTTGTCTTGTTTAAGCGGTCCTCCGTCTAATTCGAGGAACGGATGGAAAAAAGAAAAAAAAAAGGCCTCCGTGACAGAGTTGATTAGATCCGAGCGGCTCCTGGTAGCAGAAGCAGGACCCTCCGAGGGGAGACGACCTTTGACCCGCGCCGAAGAGCGTCCAGGTCCGTGATTACACAGCATCTGTGCAACTCGATACGCGCCATTGTTTCTAACATCTCGGCCGCCATTTGGACGCAACGCACCTGATTATCGTAAACCGAGAAATCACGCAATACCCAGCTTCTTCTGCGGCGCTTTCCTCTGGGTTTCCAGCTCAGATATTTAAACAGGAATAAAATAAAGATTAGCGATAAGTTAAACCAGGCTAGGCCATAAATTAATTGAGACATTTAAGTCATTTGTATAAACAATGCATTACTGGTGTCCACCTTAAGAAAAAACAAAGACATGTTTTAAGATCATTCTGTGAAACTAGAGGATTAAGTCTTTTTATGTTTTGTCGTGCATTGCATATTTAACCACAAAGTAATATTCAGTAATACTCACCAAAAAGTTACTCCAGAACAGGCAAGAGATGTTTAGTAGAAACTTAAATCAGGATTCATTTACGTCAGAAGCCAAATAACGCCAGATAATGTCTTGTTTCCTAAAAAAAGGTGTCGAAAACAAAGCGTTTAACCCGGGTCTGCGTGTATAAAAAATGAGCAGATGCGAAGGAATATATTGCAAACATTTTTGCATTTGCTGCATAATTTCACTAATTTGCATAAGTCCATAATTCATCGGATGAAGAGATACTGCAGTCACGTTTTGGGTCACCATTGACTTCCATATTAAGAAAATAGTGTGGAAGTCGATGGTGACCAAAACAGCCTGCAAGCAAACGTTGTGTTCGAGCGAAGAAAGAGCTTCACAGAGGTTTGGAAACACTTCAGGGTGAGCAAAAGATGACAGAAGCGTCCCTTTCGGGTGAGCCATTCCTTCGGCCGCGTGCAGAACAGAAAACAGATAAAAGCGTGATAAAACAAAGGCATAAATGTGCGTTTCGCGTGTTTTCCTTCCACTAATTTAAAAACAAGACTCTGTGAAAAGCCAAATAGCCTCAGGATACCAATGCATGGAAAAAAAAAAAATCTGGGCTAAAAATAAGAAAAACATTACATTTCCAGACTTAATGTCTTCTATCATTTTGCATAGCGAGTAAATGCATCTTAATTTAAGGATCTTCTAATATCGGAAAGCAAGACAAAAATCGAGAGGAAGAATTGCCTTTTCAGAGCCTGAGCCCTCACTTTTATCTTACGGCCAGCAGAGACATGTATATTCAGCTTTTTACGCCACCAAGAGACTTGAAACAACAGGTCAATAAATAACCGATCGTTTTCAGCGTGACCCTTGCCGTCATCCTCGCCGAAGCAACCTGTGTGTGTTTCACGTAGTAAGTGTGAAAAATTACCAAATAAACACGGGAGGATGTTTGTCCTCGGATAACGGCGTCTCTGGGGACGCTCTTCAAACGCGAGCAGGCCTTCTTGACCTCTGACCTCTGCCCGGAGGGTTCATCAAATCTAAGCTGTTTTGATTTGCCACAAATGACCCAAAAAGCCAAAGTCACCATCTACGAGAGCCTTTCTAGGAATTTCTGGGTGACAGAATAAAAAAAGCAGGTCTCACAGAAAGCAAGCGCTAATTGAAGCAATAAGCCACTCAAGGCTGATTTAAATGGTCTGAAACAGATTAACGGCGGTAAAAATCACTGTACATGAGCTCAAAACAGTAAAAACTAACAAAAAATGATTTATAGAACACCAGAGTCTAGTGCCACAGAATAAAAAATAAATACGAAAATAAAATATATGTGCATTCTTTTTTATTTCTATTATATTATGTTTATGTAATTCACACACAGATCATATATTTTGAAAATATTTACACGTGTTTTACGTTACATAATTTAAGCCTATATTAATTTTCATATAATTTATAATAAATTGCATGTGTGTATTTATATACACACACACACATGATAAATATACACAGTACAAATTATACATATATTATGCAAACAAAAACATTTATTTTGGATGTGCTTAATCACAAATCAAAAGATGCAACTTTTTATCTCACATTAACAGGTTTGTAAGGTGACTTTTAAACAATTCTGATATTTTTTCCTCACAATTGTTTTGTTTCTGGACGTGGGTTACATCTTCAGTTTAGTTTTTCGTCCCTTTCTCAGGCGTTTAAATCTTGAAACTGTTGTTTCTGCCACAGAATCAAATCATGAAGCAACTGCAGCTTTTTATCTCATTTTCAGCTCTTACTAAAAGTCAGAAATGTTATACAAAGTTATACAAAGTCAGACGTTTTTATTTTGTGACAGAAATTTAAGACAGATATTTGGTTAAAATTGCAAAATCTAAATGTCCATTTGCAAAAATAAGTAAAAGTTAATAATTAATAATAATAGTTAATAGTTAATAATAAATAAATTGTGCTTTTTATGCAATTAAAAATACCCAATGTAAATTTTGAATTCTTTTGAAATTTAGAAAGTCAGAATTGCAAAATAACATAATTCTGGGAAAAGGGAGAAATTATTATTATTATTATTATTATTAATTATTATTACTATTATGAATAGTAATAATAATAATACAATTAATTCTGAAAAATAAAGTTAATGAGAAGAAAATAATATTTCTAAATACAATTCTGAGATTCTAATTAACCTTATTTTTCAGAATCAATTTTATTATTATTAATAGTGATATTAATATTAATATTGATATTAATATTAATATTGCTATTGATATTAATATTAATATTGATATTAATATTTATATACATATTAATGTTGATATTTATATAAATATTAATGCTCATATTTATATTAACATTAATTTTAATAAAATTAATTCCGAAAAAAATAAGGTTAATGAGAAGAAAACTCCGAACTGTATTTAGAAATATTATTATTAATAGTAATCATGAGAAAAAGAGGAAGAAAAAAAATCTGGACACTGGATACCTGACAGCTACAGGTCACTAAACCGTCACAGAATATGATGAAATATATCAGTTAGCAGATTAAAAAATAAAATGTAAAAAATGAAAGGCTTTAAATGCACGCATGAAATATGTGTGGTTTTCCCGCGGAGTCCTGGTTAATCTCCGAGCGACTCTTACTGTCAGCGACCGTGATTTGTTTCACAAACCCTTCACGCTTTGACTAACAGCTCGGCGGAGTCTGTCTCCGGCTTTCGTGTTGCCAGGAAAGGTATTTTTCACGAGTAAATAATTACGGCTCGTTCCTTACTAATTCATAACGTGATGGGGACGCATCGGGGAGGACCGAGAACGAGAACGAGACGGATGCGTGGAGGAATATCTGCCACGACTTTATGAGTGATGCTGCTAAAGTCATTAGGAGGACTTCATCATTTACTCGGCGAACGTATATCTTTCGTAGTTCTCAAACGATACTTGAGAGAGTATCGCCTTACCGGCCGGCCTCACACACACACACACACACACACACACACATTAGTCAGTGTGTGTGTGGCTTTACTCAAACACCTGCAGTCCCAGCACAGCTTGAGATGAATGATGAACAACACATCACCTACAAACGAACAGGAAAAACTGAGTAATTCATGTTGGGATGATCTTCTTCTTCTTCTTCTTTTGGGCAATTTTGGCCGGTTTGACTTCTCCTAACGTTTTTTTTTTAGCTTAAAGAAAATGCCTAAAAAGAGCAGTTTCGTGCATCGGTCAAATTCGAGATTTTTGGATTATCATAAATATCCAGAGTAGCGGAAAGGAGACGTCTAAATGACGTCTTTTATAGCACTTAATCTGTAAATACATATTTTTAAATATTCCTGTCTCGGTCCTGAAGGCTTTTACAATTTGCTTAATTATATAAAAATTTCATCGCCCCCCCCCAAAATTGTGAAAACATAAAATATATGTCCAATATGGCAAAAAAATAAAAATAATTAATTGAAAATGAAATCATCCAGTAGTGCACAATTAAACCTAACATTTTATAAAACTTGTGATACAAAATATGTTTGCATTCATTCATTTAATGACTTACATCATTAAACAATTACATCCTAATTACTTAGCTATTTTTTAAGTATTTATTTTACTGTACGTTATCGTTTGCAGATCACCGTGCATTATTGAAATACACCGAAAGGCAGGTCCCAAAAGGAGCTTTTCCTCCGCTTCAGTAAAACTTTTATTTCTCTCCACATTCTGAAGATTTTTACTGCGAGGTTTGTTCATACCTCATTTCATGCCACATTTCATTCCTAAAAATAGGGTGAACTTATTTGTTTTGCTGGTTTACGATGTCATGCTTCGCTTCCATGTTTGTTGTCTTTCAAAATAGTGGAAAGAAAACTAAATAAAGAGCATTTTAGTGCGTTTTATCCACTTGCTTTGGCAGCACTTACATAAATAAAAATTCGGAAGATTTTTACAGAGGGGTTTGCTCATATTTCATTCATATTTCATTTATTTGCATCTGTAGATTTCAATCACAGGTACATATTTCCAAATACTTATTTTTCTAAAGATTTTTACTGCGGCGAAATTTTACTGTTTTATTCCTCCCAGTATTCAAACGTTTTTTTAACACTGATTTATACGATTTTGCTTCTAAAAACATAAAAAATTGATTTCTGGCTGTTGATGATATTTACAGATTCATGGAGCGATAAAAAGAGAAATCCCACATGCGTGCGTCCCTTTAATGCGTCAACAAAGTCAAACTGGAATTTTGAACTTTATCCAACGTTCAGATGATCTTCTGTAAATGTATGCAAGATGATGCACAAAAAACCAGACTGCTGTGTTACTGGTGAGGTATCTATTATATTCGTCGTGTCTTGTCTTAATTGGTGTTGGTGTAGATATACCTACACATGGGTGCTCGAGCTCAAAAGGGGGTTTCTTGCATGGCACATGTGTTCTCTGTTCTTCATTACATGCAGACAAAACATCCTAGCGGCTTGGCAGAATCCGTCTTTTATGTGCGTTAGTCGAGTTTCCCTCCGCAGAGTCTAACCAGAAACACCCCGGAGGCCTGAGCGGGGTCACGGGGTCACGGCGTCTCCTGCCAGCCTGCGATATCCAATAAAAGAGAGAAACGGGGCAAAGCGGAAAACGGTGAGATTTGGCAACACGCGCCTACACGTAAAGGGTGTTTCACAACAAGCCACAGAAGAGCCATTTTTGGTTTCCCAAAGAACATTTTAATAGGCAGAAGAAATATAAAGGAGCTTTTGTTAGACGGAAATAAGATAATTTGATGGATGATAGGATAATTCTTCCACCTTAAGAACGTCAACAGGCGATTATTTAGTATTTGACTTTCGAAGAAGTACCAGTATAGAAAATTAAACCATTTAAAGTCGGTTTAGACGGTTTAAAATAATAAAAAAGGACTGGAATCAGGACAAAAACTCAAAATAAAGGTCCCATAAGGATGATTTTACAACCATTTTTGTTTCTTCAAAGTATATATTCAATGAATAGTTGTTAAAAAAAACATTGTTTCTCGTTGAAAAAAATACATTTTAATAGTCAGAAGGATCATTAATCAATAAAAAGATTCCAGTAAAAATCTGACTGATTTCAAAGCAGTGATCGTGTAAATATTTAAAACGATAAAGTTACAAAAAAAAATGATTTAAAGTGCCACTGTAAAAAATAAAATGGTGAATGCTGTGGGACGCAGAAGTATGCAAAACAACTCGAAATGCAAACGAAAATAGATAAAACGGACCAAAACGTCAAACAGAACCACCGTCTGCTGATGTTAATGATGCAAACAAAACTAAAACAGAAGCAAAATGTAATACTCTTCATGCAGGCGAGACTTAAGCGAAGAATGTAAATCACATGCGCCGAGATGAAAAGAGCAAAGTGAAGAAACAGAAACAGAAAAAGACTAATCTCCAGAACGGGTCCAGAGCAGAAGACACTCAATCAGACTCCTCATCAAAGACTGTCATGCATTATCAGATCTTTCTATCTTTCTCGCTCCAGTCTTTTAGCGAATTTAAAAGTAGGGTCCACAAAAAAGCTGCTGATCGTCAGCGCCCTTTGTCGCTTTTAACACGTTTTGAAGGTTTCAGATGAGCTGCATGGCATTTGTTGGAAAGCAAGACTGAAAGGAAGGTTCTGGTTTTGACCCTGAGAGAAAAGAAACCAGAGCTGAGCTCGAGGGGATTAGCTCGCAGAGACGCTCGGGAACTAATCGATTGTGACATAATAGACCTGTACATAAACAGGGTGAAAGAACATCGCCGATGGATGAAGAGAACGGGAACAGAAGGTCACTGGAGAATGGACTTCAGCCTCGTTTCTGCCGTAAAGAGAGCAGCCAACGGTTTTTAGGAAGGAAAAGACACGGCGAACACCGGCTTCGTGAAGATTTAAACAAAACATTTTTATGCATGGGTTTGTGTTGCATCACCAGCAAAGTGAACCGTTTTAGGAAGCAAACAGGATAAGTCCCGCCCCTCTTTGTTACCATGGCGAAAATATACAGTGAACTAATCATCTCTTTACCAGTTCTAGAAAGAAAGAAACACGAATGAACGACAGAAGTGTGTTGTTTCGACAGAAAGAAGTCACACTTTTTCAAGTTTAAGTCCACCGACGTAAAGCTCCTGTTTGTGGGACAAAATGGCCGACCGGGCTGTGAATAAAACCATCAAAGCATCACTTTCACATCTGACAAGAGTTCAGGTTTGTTTTTCATCTCGTTATCGCTTCTGAAAATTTCTGTAACTTTCCAACTTTTAAAACAAAAAGGCGTGATTAAATTTTACTGTAATGCGCGTATGCGTAGCGTTTTTGTGGCTATTAATATTTTAAATGAGCCATCGCCGTTTGATATAATGCATTACATCCCCTCAGCTACATTTTTGGGGCAATTAATATGTTTAAATAAAAACAAAAATTAATTTGCAGAACTGGTTTGGGTTGCTATTTGTTCAGCAGCTACTTGAATCTTGACGAGGAAACACTTACCTGAACATCAAATGAAAACTCATCTAAAGTCTCCGTGTTTTCGACCTCCATGGCGATCCATAAACACGTCGGTGAGTATTCGGGTTCGTTCCCGCTCATCTGCGGCGGCGGGAAGCAGCGCGTGCCGATTCGCGCTCTTTTACGTCACGTGATTTATTGACTAAAACCCTCGGCGCGTATACGCTGTACGCTATGTTTACACCAGAATTACTGTAATCATGACTATTAAAACGAGATCACGAATTGTAAAAAAAAATCGCTTGAAATCATGGATGCTGTGAAATAACTAATTTATATATCTTCACTGTATAGAAACAAAGGCTGAAGTTTCGAGTGTCAAATTAGACATTATATATATATATATATATATATATATATATATATATATATATATATATATATATATATATATATATAAATTAATTAAAATAATTTTAATAAATTAATTAAAAATAAATTAATTAAAAATGAAATAAATTATATATATATATATATATATATATATATATATATATATATATATATATATATAAATTTTTTTATTTCATTTTATTTAATTTTTATTAATTTATTTTTTTTATCAGCCAAACCCCTTAGCTTTTTAGCTATATAGTCTAATATTTAACGAATTTCACAAATACATTTTTTTAAAGAGATAATCATCAAAATACACACAGGTGAACAAGTATTTCACATATTTTCGTTTTAATGTCGATTGTTTTTTTAATTTTCTTCCTCACAGATCCGCAGATGTTCTCCATAAACACAGGACTACAGATGAAGGAGTAGAGGATTATTTTATTATTTAAAAGTATGTACAGGTTCTATCCAGGGAAATAACGCAACGTATGACTATATGTACAATTTACTTTTTTACATTATGTCTTTACAAGAAGCCGTCTTTTAGAAAAAACAACGCCTTGCTAATACGTGGGAAAATACACACACTCGCATACGAAGGAATACACACATAAATAAATATCAACATCAACATTCACTGACTGCCACAACAAAGATCTCACAGCCAAGAACATAAGCGTTTACATCATTTCATCACGCGTATGTAATAATTAATAAACAAAACACTCTCTGTTAATCTTTAATGAAATATTGCTAACGTATCAATAAGAGGCGACAGCTGGATGGGTCGTTTACGGCCAACCGAAAGAACGCTTCGACCAAAAACTAAATGATTCCGTCATACTCATGTTGTTTTGAGTTATGAGCTAAGCATTTCCCAAAAGCATCACAAGCAAAACATTGGCACTAACGAAACTCTGCAATTGAATCAGGCTCGCGATGCTTTTGGGAGATGCTGAACGGAAAAGAGCCGCATTACGATTCTTCAGAAATGAGCAGCGTGTGATTTATTGCAATGATGAAATAATGCAGACATCGGCCCTGTTTACGCAGGACGTTTCTCCACAGCTGATTCGCCCGTTCTCCCGATGTCGTCTGGTGTGTCCGGTGTACATGCACGCCTGAAACGTTGCCGCTGCTCGAGAGTTCATGATCGAAACGGAAACTGCAGAGTTTGAGCGAGAGAGCGAGGCGCTTCGAGTCTACTGACCGCTTCAGTGTCTCTCAGCTGAAGACTTCTGATGATGATGATGATGATGATGATGATGAAGACGGACTTCTGTAAAGAACAAAAACACATGAAACCAATGTGAAGGGTGCGCATGATATAAATTCTCAAAATAACAGAAAAAAAACCTATAAAAAAAAAAAAAAAAAAAAAAAAAAAAAATATATATATATATATATATATATATATATATATAATTTTTATTATATATATATATAATTTTTTTATTATATATATATATATATATATATAATTTATTTATTTATTACTATTATATAAACAATTATATATAAAAAATATATATTATATATAGTTATTTATATTACTTAATTATATAATTCATATATATATATATATATATATATATATATATATATATATATATATATATATATATATATACACACTTTTTAATTTTATTATTTTATTTTTATTTTTATTAATTTTTTATTTTTTTGAGAATTGATATCATAAGCATTATATCATAGCGCCCGTTCTAATCTGATTTAGTGTCCGTGTCGCACCAGATCACCCGTAAACGAGGTCGCTTTCCCAAGGTGACTGATACGAGAACAACGCTTTCCAAAATAAGACAAAAATGCAAACGAAATCAACCAAAAACCAGACGCAGGACAGAACAAATCGTAAAAACCACCATCAAAACACAACAGACGTAAAGAAAGAATAAAAAAAGGTCTGATCTGATTTTCAGTTGTGTTCTGAAGGTGCCGGACTAAAATGAATATGCTGGTTTAATGTAGTCTGTCACCGATTATGAATTTGCATGCTGGGTAATGCAGCTTAGGTTACGTTTTACAGGTTTATTTTGAGATCGCTTGAGAAAACTCACTTTGCTGCAGCGGCGTCTGGAAGATCTTCTTGGTCGCTGGTCCTTCTCCTGCTGCGGTGATCACCTGGACCTCTAACCTGTAGAAGGAGGCCGGCCGGAGATCAGACACCACCAGAAGATGACGATCCTGGAGAACATCCCAAGAAACAGGAAATCATCATCAGAGCCTCCACAAATAAAGACACTTTTCACTTTTAAATGCGACACAAATGGTTTATACCCTACCAGTCAAACATTTCTGAACAGTATGGCTTTTAATAACTCCCCGAACCTGCATTTATTTGATTCAAAGTGCATTTATTGAATCATTTGATTCAATATCACTATTTAAATATCCTGTAATATACTTCTATCTGAATACATATATGTAGTTTATTCCTGTGATTAATGCTGCATTTTTTTTTTTGCATTATTACAGTTTTCAGTGTCAAGACGATCCTTCAGAAATCATCCTAATATTCTGATTTGCTGACATTTATTATTAATAATAATAATAATAATAATAATTTTTGAGGAATAGAGAATTAAGAAGAACCAAATGTCCCTGAAACAGAAATCTTTTGCAACATTATAAATGCATTATAAATTGCTAAACAAAAGTTTCACATTTTATAACATCTATAATTTCTATATGATTTTTGGCACGTTTATTTGACATAAAAGCCGATCATTGGATATTTTCATTCATCAAAAATCCTAAAAAAAAAAAAAAATTTACTCGACATTTTTAAATATTAATAATAATAAAATGTTTAGGAGAAGCGAATCAGAGAATGATTAGAATGATGCACGGAAATAAATGATATTCATAATCATATTCGCATTGATAAATAGCATTGAAAAATGGTACTGTTTTTGTTATAGCAGAAGAAATAAAAGGTCTGACTAGTAGTGTATGTGCATATGAAATGACTTCTGTTGTAATTTCTGTATAATCCGCTGGATTTTCTCTTCTCAGGTCGTTCACATGGGATTATTCCAGCATGTTTTGGCGCGAAGAGCCGCCCAGCGCCTCTGTTTTCCGTGTTTGTCATGAGCTCACTGAAATCCTTCAGATCGACTCGTTACGAAGAATGAAATCATCCATAAACATCACAGATTCCACGTCGCTCCGATCTGATAGCGGCGGCGCCGGCCTTCGGGAGAGACCTGAGGAAGCGTGCGGACCCAACCTGGACACGTTTCCATCTGATTGAGTCGAGTAAAGCTGAGCTGTTTGTTCTCGGAGGACAGAGTCATTGATGGAGAAGATCAGCGCTGACGTCAGACGAAGAACGAGCTCAAAACGACACTCCATCACCGAGAACATGCTAATAACTACCATATGAACACTAATCAAGATAGACCGTCCCATTAGAAGGCTTTATGCTATTTACTGCAACGCTATTAAATTATATGAACTGCGTTACATATTAAATGTAATTTTAGTATAAATGCAGTTCTTATTATTCCATCGAAATGTTAAATATTCTATTGTTACAACTGTGATACAACATGTAAGAAATTAATGAATATTGTAATATATTAATGAATATAAATAATGTGAATAATTCTATATAAAAATATAAGTTATAAATGTTTTAAAATATTTTAATATATGATGTAATTTATACATTCAGATTTTTGAGAAAAACTTTTATATTATATTTTATATTATTTAATATTATATTGATATAACTGTATTATATGTAAATTATGGTATTATTTAATATATAAAGGAACTAATATTGTACCGTGTTAATGACTGAATTCTTATAAATAATAAATAATATATGCTGCTATATGGTATACAGATTTTTATGTTATTCTATATATGAATTATATAATTAAGTAATATAAATAATAATAAAATATATATATATATATATATATATATATATATATATAATTGTTTATATAATATTAAAAAAAAAAAAAAAAATATATATATATATATATATATATATATATATATATATATATATATATATATATATATATATATATATATATATATAATAATCGCGTGCATGTGCATATATGTATAATGCATAAATATATGTAGTACATATAGCTGTATGGGTACACGCACAAATTTATGCATTATACTATTACTTAACATTATATGAAGTTATATTTTTATTGGCAACAAAACCATCCACATTGCGAACATACATAACTCAACATGACTTCATCCAGAAAGCATCCGGTTTGAGCCTCATGCAGCGCTCCATTCATCAGCCCCGTCCAGAGCTATCATATTTTACACTCTTGGACTTCAATATGTAACCGATTTTCCACGAGGGGCGCTCCGGTGAGAAGCGCGGGCCAAGAAGACGTAATGTAGTGTAATTGATGCAGCTCTCAGTGCGTGCGGAGAAGACTCACAGGTGGCAGGATCTGAGACTGGGACACGATGCTGTTGGGAAGGCTGTTGGGGCGACTGGCGCTGGAGACCTCCGCCCATGTGACCTGGAAGCCCGTGACGGGCTGGAGCGGCCGCGGGGCCGAGACACGCTCCAGAAGAAGCGAGCCGTCACGTTACCCTCGCCGAAGCTGAAGGACGCCGTCAGATTCTCGGGCTTCGCCAAAACCTTCGCCGGTGCTGTGAGAAAAAACATCAGATGCATCAGAGAACGGGCTCGGACCACACAGAAACATCAGGGACGAGGAGTCAGGACGGAGCAATTTTTATAAATATACCACGTCATGACAAAAATACGTAAATATTGTGAAGCTATGGGAACTAATCACTGAATTACACTTATTTCATTATTGTTAACTAAGACTAAACGCATAACGTGAAAACGTCATTGTTTCTTAACTTGTTTTGTTTCAGTCAGTCAACATTTTGTTAATTTAGTTTAAAATAAATAAATTTAAATGTAAAAAAAAAAAAATCAATAAAAGCTGTATATGCGTATAAAAAATAACAATATTAAGAATAAAAAAAATGTAAAGAGAAACGAAAAAAATGTATAAAATTAAAAAAGTGAAAACTTAAACTTTAACAGAAAACAAATGATGAATTGTAAGTTTTAATAAAATCTATAAGAGTATAGATATGATAATAATATGCCGTTGGTATGGGCTCAGAAGACCACTCCATCTACCAAAAGATTTATGGAAATTGACAACTTATAGATGTTATCTAAAACTAAATATGTATAAAAATGCAATATAAAAATTCAAACTGTGCACGAGTCGCTAAATATTTCATTTAGTTGCTAAGGCAACGTTTCTAAATTCAGTTAAGAGTCAAAGCAGTGAGGAAGCTAAAACTAAAATGAAATAAAAAACTAAAAAAAGAAAAACAACAGAATTAATAAAACCAAAACTGAAATGAAACAACACAGACTACATGCTAAAACTAAAATGATATTGGAAAATAGAAAAATAAACATTGCAAACTATAATAGCAAATCAATAATACTAAACAACGCATATTCAGACGTAACAGGTTAAAATAGTGAAATAGTGAGGAACTCTCGCACGAACGCCTCAAACGCCTCCAACGTCATACTCAGATGAACTCAGACGTGTTCTGAAAACAAAAGCATCTCTGTTCTTACGAGTGTCTCCAGGACAGGCGATGGGTTTGACGCTCTTGCTCTGGAGCGTGGCGCAGGACGGCGTCAGGAAGAAGACGCTCTCATCTTTGGAGCGTTGTTTAGCGCTGAGCGAGTGAACGGTGACCCTGTACTTACACGAGAACAGCAGACCGGGCAGATTGATGAAGTTCTCCTGAAAAACAGAAACATTTTTGTTTTTTTTTAGAGTCACCTGTGAAAGAATACAACAGTGCCGTTTGTTTTATGTGTGATGCTAACGTGTAGCATTAAAAAAACACCTCAAAACACTTAAATATATGGAAAGCTAGTATGGAAATTTATTAAACAGAACGTTGACCACGTAAACATGCACTATTTTTTGCATCGACTTGACAGACAACAGCAAATAAAACGCCTGTATTCGAGACTATATTGGCATATGAGACATAATGGTATGTATATATTAGGGATGCACCGAAATTTCGACCGCTTAAAGTTATCGGCCAAAAAGCAAGAGTGAAAAGAGAAAATATGCTATATAATATACGCCGTGCCTGTTCACACATGGCTAAATCTAGAGTTAATATGCTTTGAAAAGAATTGCACTGAATGTGAAGGGCCAGAATGTGCGCATGTTAACTTGGTCTAAACGCTGTAAAACTATCTTTATAAGTACTAAAAAAAACATGGCAAGAACTGAAACCCCTAACACGACCTTCATGTGTTCTGTTTAAAGACTTTTGGCCCTATCTGCCTTCCATATAAAACTTACATTCATATATTACATTTCCCTGGGAATCAAACTCATAACCTTGGTAACACCATGCTATAGAACTACAAAACACCAAAACAACCAGCAACAAAGTAACAACCACTTAAAACATTCTAGCAACTACATAGCAACACCTAGAACATCTTTACAACAATATAACTATTCCCTAGCAACCACTCAGAACATAGCAATATCCTAGTAAACACTTTAGAAACTGCATACGAACACATTATGAACCACCTATAGCATTGTAGCAACTAAATAACAGTGCCCTATCAACCACCTGGAATGCCTTAGAAAATATGCCCCAGCCACCACCTTAAACAACTTACTACACAGCAACCACTTTTAACACCTTAGCAACCTCATAGTAACATACTGGCAGCTACCCATAACACCTTAAAAACTGCATAGCAACACCTTAGTCACTAGCTTGAACATTATAGCAACATCCTGGCAACCGCATAGACCACTTTAGAAACTGCATAGTTAGCAACCTAATAGCAATGTCCTGGCAACCAGTCAGAACACCTTTGAAACAACATAGCAACCACCCAGAACACATAAACTCCCATAACACCATCCTGACAACCACCCAGAATGCTTCACAAACTGCATAGCAACACCTAGAGTACCTTAGCAACCTAATAGCAATGTCATGGCAACCAGTCAGAACACCTCAGAAAAAACATAGCAACCACCCAAAACACATAACCCCATAACTTCATCCTGACAACTGCCCAGAATGCTTCACAAACTGCATAGCAACACCTAGAACACCTTAGCAACCTCAAAGCGATGTCCTGGCAAGCAGCATTAACACCTTAGAAACAACATAGCAACCACCCAGAACACAAAACCCCGTAACAACATCCTGACAACCACCCAGAATGCTTCACAAACTGCACAGCAACACCTAGAACACCTTAGCAACCTCATAGCAATGTCCTGTCAGAACACCTTAGAAAAAAACATAGCAACCACCCCATAACTTCATCCTGACAACCACCCAGAATTCTTTAAAAACTGCATAGCAACACATAGTACATCTTAGCAACGCCCTGGCAACCGGCCACAACGCTCTAGCTTTTCCCTAGCAACCGCAACACTTATCTGTGACATTTAACAAGCAAACAACGATCCCATCATTTGCGGAAAAGGTAAAACTGTAGTTTCCAGCCGTGAGACAGAAAGCGAATGCGTGTTTCCTAGCAGCTAGCGTGAGGCTCGGGGCCACAGGTTAAGGCTCCGCTGGGGCCGCTCTGGGGGTTTGATAAATTCACTCTCGCTTCCTGGAAATGTGATTTTAATGCCTGTGTTTTCTTAGGCACTGGAGCAGATTCTGAAACAACACGCGCTAATCAGCTGCAGTAATGAAGAGAAATGAGCTCTAACACAGACCTGAGTCAGGGACTTCTGCAGCGCTCCGCTCCGGTTCTGACTGCAGTACTCCGGCATCCACTGAACGTGATAACGCTTCACAGCGGCATCTGAAACACACACACACACACACACACGTTCAGCGACAACAGCCCGAATACAGCTTTTTACAGCAGATTACTTTCACACTGAAATGCATCACTCGGTCCCAAATAACTTGATAGAAATGATAGTCAGTAATGTGATCCATTACATTCACATAATCAGACGTTTCGATTTTTTGACTTTTGATGTAATTATTCACATTGTTTTAAAGAGTTTCATTTTGTAGTTTTTTTTCACAATATTAATCAAACGTGTTTAAAAAAAGGAAATTGAAATATTCGACTAAATATTATAAATACAAATAACATAATA
>NW_025047846.1:137500-152500 GCF_018831695.1 Puntigrus tetrazona
CTTCAGCGTGTCATCAGATCTCGAACCCGCCGCTGGGCTTCTGACACGCTACACCCACAAATCTGCTTTTCATTCTTCTTTTTTTAACCTTTTCTACTTGACCGCAGTGATACCGAACTCGGTGGCTCGCGTGCATGCACTCAAAAAAACGTGGTCTTAAAATGTCTTTGTGGTTAAAGGTGAGCGCCGTGGATAAGAAATATGAACATATCTGAAGTACGGTCAGCAAATCGCTGAAGTGATAAAGCGGTGTTTGATCATTTCTAAATATACATGCAAATGTAAACCTTAATAAAAGTAATTATGTCTGGAAATCCTCTTATGAGCAACTGTAGAATGCACAAATAGTATTTATATTTATATATATTACAAAATGCATACACGTGTATTTATCTGTTTGTGATACTTATGCGTGTTGTAATGTATGAAGTAATATATGTGCCATCTAAAAGCAGTGTTTTCTTCTAAAATGAGTATTTATCTCAGGTTTTCTGTTCAGTAATTTGGTGATAAAATGGCAATTAACAGCTTCTTTTATTTGCCATTAAAGTGAAATTACTGGACATAAATAAACATATGAGCCTGAGAAAAACATTAACTGTAAAAGAACATTTCAGATGGCACTTTTAACTCATTATATATGTGTGAGTGTGTGTGTGTGTGTGTAATAGTATTCAGGATTTTAAGACATTAATTTGTGTAATATATGCATGTATATAATGTAAATTAACCCCTAGATATAAAAAAAACATTTAAAAATATAACATGTGCACTACTACTGCACACTACTTTAATACAGTGTGTAATGTAATTATATATACAGTATATATATATATATATATATATATATATATATATATATATATATATATATATATATATATATATATATATATATATATATATATATATATATATATATATATATATATATATATATATTTAATTAATTGAAAACACAATATCTGAAAAAAAAAAAAAATATATATATATATATACAGACGTGGACAAAATTGTTGGTACCCTTTGGTCAATGAAAGAAAAAGTCACAATGGTCACAGAAATAACTGTTATCTGACAAAAGTAATAATAAATAAAATTCTATAAATGTTAACCAATGAAAGTCAGACATTGTTTTTCAACCATGCTTCAACAGAATTATTAAAAAAATAAACTCATGAAACAGACCTGACAAAAATGATGGTACCCTAACTTAATATTTTGTTGCGCAACCTTTTGAGGCAATCACTGCAATCAAACGCTTCCTGTAACTGTCAATGAGACTTCTGCACCTCTCAGCAGGTATTTTGGCCCACTCCTCATGAGCAAACTGCTCCAGTTGTGTCCGGTTTGAAGGGTGCCTTTTCCAGACTGCATGTTTCAGCTCCTTCCAAAGATGCTCAATAGGATTGAGGTCAGGGCTCATAGAAGGCCACTTTACAATAGTCCAATTTTTTCCTCTTAGCCATTCTTGGGTGTTTTTAGCGGTGTGTTTTGGGTCATTGTCCTGTTGCAAGACCCATGACCTGCGACTGAGACCAAGCTTTCTGACACTGGCTAGTACATTTCTCTCTAGAATTCCTTGATAGTCTTGAGATTTCATTGTACCCTGCACAGATTCAAGACACCCTGTGCCAGACGCAGCAAAGCAGCCCCAGAACATAACAGAGCCTCCTCCATGTTTCACAGTAGGGACAGTGTTCTTTTCTTGATATGCTTCATTTTTTCGTCTGTGAACATACAGCTGATGTGCCTTGGCAAAAACTTCGATTTTTGTCTCATCTGTCCACAGGACATTCTCCCAGAAGCTTTGTGGCTTGTCAACATGTAGTTTGGCATATTCCAGTCTTGCTTTTTATGATTCGTTTTCAACAATGGTGTCCTCCTTGGTCGTCTCCCATGTAGTCCACTTTGGCTCAAACAACGACGGATGGTGCGATCTGACACTGATGTTCCTTGAGCATGAAGTTCACCTTGAATCTCTTTAGAAGTCTTTCTAGGCTCTTTTGTTACCATTCGGATTATCTGTCTCTTAGATTTGTCATCAATTTTCCTCCTGCGGCCACGTCCAGGAGGTTGGCTACAGTCCCATGGATCTTAAACTTCTGAATAATATGTGCAACTGTAGTCACAGGAACATCTAGTTGCTTGGAGATGGTCTTATAGCCTTTACCTTTAACATGCTTGTCTATAATTTTCTTTCTGATCTCTTGAGACAACTCTTTCCTTTGCTTCCTCTGGTCCATGTCGAGTGTGGTACACACCATATCACCAAACAACACAGTGATTACCTGGAGCCATATATATAGGCCCAATGGCTGATTACAAGGTTGTAGACACCTGTGATGCTAATTAGTGGACACACCTTGAATTAACATGTCCCTTTGGTCACATTATTTTCAGTGTTTTCTAGGGGTACCATCATTTTTGTCCATGCCTGTTTTGTGAGTTTATTTTTTTAAATAATTCTGTTGAAGCATGGTTGAAAAACAATGTCTGACTTTCATTGGTTAACATTTATAGAATTTTTATTTATTATTACTTTTGTCAGATAACAGTTATTTCTGTGACCATTGTGACTTTTTCTTTCATTGACCAAAGGGTACCAACAATTTTGTCCACGTCTGTATATATATATATATATATATATATATATATATATATATATATATATATATATATATATATATATATATATATATTTTTTTTTTTTTTTTTTTTTCTCAGTGTTTTGAGATAGCGTCTCTCACCCCGTCGCTGGTCTTCCTCCTCTTCCTCCGGGACGGGACGAGTGATCTCCCGGGACCGTCCAGCTCCAGTAGATCTTGTAGTGATGGACGGGGAGGTCCGGCTCTGAGGAAGAGTCCAGCTGATCCTGACCGTCAGGAGACCGTCCAGACCCGCCGTCATGTTAGACACTCTCAGACCGGCCGGAGCTGGAGGAGGAGAGACGGGTCTGGACACAGAACAGATAACACTGACCTGAAGATCATCTTCATACACAACAGTGGACAGGTATCCATTCAAATATACAGGAATGTAAAGACACGTAACAGTTTACATAACTTATTATATTGTGTTACTTATTATATTATTATATTATATTATATTATGTATATTATGTATATATATATTTATATATATTATGTATATATAAATACACACGCATGCATGTTTATAAATATATATATGTATATACATTTATTTTTATTTATATGAATATATAGATATGCAAGTAAATATTTTTTAAAAAGTATATTGTATGTAAAAATACAGACTTTTATAAAACTAATTTTACTATAAAGTATACAGGATAAAATATACAGAAAATCTAAAAATAAAAGTATAATAAAACTAAAATATTAAGTGCTTTAGTAATTTTGTTAGCTTTTGTTTTAATTAACTAAAATAAATGATTAAAATTAATTATTAAATTAAATTGCTTTGTTTTTTTATTTCAGTCACACGTAGTACTATTAGTTCTTTAAGTTTGTTATTTTATTTAAGTTAATATTGATTAACATTTAAATAAATTATATGTCTTTGTGAATATTTTATTTTCATTATATATATATATATATATATATATATATATATATATATATATATATATATATATATATATATATATATATATATATAAAATTTTTTTTTTTTTTTTACTAATAATTTAACGGTGCATTTGAAGGAGTCACCTGCTGGATCAGTATAAACTAAAGAAAAATGAATAAAGCAGCATGATGTAGCGAGTTTTCTTGCGATCGCCGAGCACATGTGAATGCGACGCTGGTGTTGTCCACATCTAAGGGAAATGATGTCATCTGTGTAGAGGAAGTGGAGTTAAGCAAATGGGATTTTAATGGGAAAATGGGCCAATCTCGAGGCAGTCGGTTCCTGTTATTGAGGCCCGTCTGAAAACCAGATGCTTGTGCAGAACGTAAATAATCAAGGAAAGTCTCTGCAAATCAGGTGATCTGAGCCAGCGTGATATGAAGAACTGTACCGACATACTCATTAATTCTATAGAGCTCGCTGATTGAATGAAAACAAGCAAAAAAATCACTCGAGACGTCATAGATCAGAAGAAGCCGAGAGTGTATAAGTCATAATTACAGCCATGAAGTGATTGAGTTTGGAATAAACAAGAACGGATCGTGATCCCGTGAACAAGCAGACTCTCACGACAAGAAATCGCAGACATACGAGAAATGAAGACACGTTTACAAGGTTACGTAAAGCTGCAATTTGCAAACGAAATATTTACAAGAATCAGCATACGATGTGTTATATACGCTACACGCTGCACAAGAGAGAAGTCTTCATCTTCGTTTTCTCTTTTGAACTTTTGGTTATTTTTAGCCCTTTTTGGCAAATCAAAAGTTATTTATTTTATTTTTTGTGTTATATTACGCTTGAGTAAAATGCCATTCAAAATAGAAGTTTTGAAAAAAACTAAAAGTGCTTTACATATTCAACAGAGTGTCAAAAATCACACACACGCTGTATGTAAGATTATTTAATATTAGCTAGATTATCTGCTCTCTGATATTTAGCAGCTGGTGCTGAGACTCGCTTCATGACACATAAAGCTGATGTAAACGTATTTTCCTGGAACAGCACAGATAACAGATATCAGCGAAACGAGTGTGATGAGAAAACACATCTGTTCCTGGAACACAACTCAACTCCCAGCGTTTGGGAGAAAGTAGTCTACGGCACATTTAACAAGTTAACATGAGACGGAAAAACAAAGCCACCAATAACCAAGAAGCAAAGCTATGGAAGTCGGTGGCTAACAGTTACTGGTTTAGTTACCAGTCAGGAAAATCCCTTTCGTGTTAAACGGAAGAAATTCACACAGGATTCATGTCAAAAAAGGCTTTTTAACTTTTTTGGGCCAGAGAAAGAGCCTTGTATTCGTCTTTTTTGTAACAGCTGCTTCAAACCCAAACAAAGAGAACCATGTGACCAAAATGAGCTGAAAAATATCGGCATATCAGCTAAAATCCAACCGAAGAGCACTTTCTGCGATTACTTCAAAAGGTCCTTAATCAGCACGTAGTGCTTCAAGATGTCTCTTACGATCTATTAATAATAATGTAATAATGTGTTTATCGTTTCCACACAGGAAATATATTGGTATCAGCCAAAAGAGTTGAAAAATATCGGCATTTCAGTTAAAATCCAAACAAAAAGCACCAACTGGGAGTACTTCACAAGGTCCTTATCAGCAATTTGTGCTTCAAGATGTCTCCTACGATCTATTAATAATAATAATAATAATAATAATAATAATAATAATAATAATAATAATAATAATAATGTGTTTATTGTTTCCACACAGGAAATATATTGGTTTCAGTGAAAAGAGTTGAAAAATATCGGCATATCGGTTAAAATAAAAACAAAAAGCACCAACTAGGAATACTTCACAAGGTGCTTATCAGCAATTAGTGCTTCAAGATGTCTCCTACGATCTATTAATAATCTATATAATAATAATGTGTTTATCGTTTCCACACAGGAAATATATTTGTATCAGTAAAAAAAGAGTTAAAAATATCGGCATATCGGTTAAAATAAAAACAAAAAAGCACCAACTAGGAATACTTCACAAGGTCCTTTTCAGTAATTAGTGCTGCAAGATGTCTCCTATGATCTATTAATAATCTATATAATAATAATGTCTTAATCGTTTCCACACAGGAAATATATTTGTATCAGTAAAAAAAGAGTTAAAAATATCGGCATATCGGTTAAAATAAAAACAAAAAGCACCAACTAGGAATACTTCACAAGGTCCTTTTCAGTAATTAGTGCTGCAAGATGTCTCCTATGATCTATTAATAATAATAATAATGTGTTTATCGTTTCCACACAGGAAATATATTGGTATCAGCCAAAAAGAGTTGAAAAATATCGGCATTTCAGTTAAAATCCAAACAAAAAAGCACCAACTGGGAGTACTTCACAAGGTCCTTATCAGCAATTAGTGCTTCAAGATGTCTCCTACGATCTATTAATAATCTATATAATAATAATGTGTTTATCGTTTCCACACAGGAAATATATTGGTATCAGTAAAAAAGAGTTAAAAATATCGGCATATCGGTTAAAATCCAAACAAAAAAAGCACCAACTAGGAATACTTCACAAGGTCCTTTTCAGTAATTAGTGCTGCAAGATGTCTCCTATGATCTATTAATAATAATAATAATGTGTTTATCGTTTCCACACAGGAAATATATTGGTATCAGCCAAAAAGAGTTGAAAAATATCGGCATTTCAGTTAAAATCCAAACAAAAAGCACCAACTGGGAGTACTTCACAAGGTCCTTATCAGCAATTAGTGCTTCAAGATGTCTCCTACGATCTATTTATAATCTATATAATAATAATGTGTTTATCGTTTCCACACAGGAAATATATTGGTATCAGTAAAAAAGAGTTAAAAATATCGGCATATCGGTTAAAATCCAAACAAAAAAGCACCAACTAGGAATACTTCACAAGGTCCTTTTCAGTAATTAGTGCTGCAAGATGTCTCCTATGATCTATTAATAATAATAATAATGTGTTTATCGTTTCCACACAGGAAATATATTGGTATCAGCCAAAAAGAGTTGAAAAATATCGGCATTTCAGTTAAAATCCAAACAAAAAAGCACCAACTGGGAGTACTTCACAAAGTCCTTATCAGCAATTTGTGCTTCAAGATGTCTCCTACGATCTATTAATAACAATAATAATAATAATAATAATAATAATGTGTTTATTGTTTCCACACAGGAAATATATTGGTTTCAGTGAAAAAGAGTTGAAAAATATCGGCATATCGGTTAAAATAAAAAACAAAAAAGCACCAACTAGGAATACTTCACAAGGTCCTTATCAGCAGTTAGTGCTTCAAGATGTCTCCTATGATCTATTAATAATAATAATAATAATAATAATGTGTTTATCGTTTCCGCACAGGAAATATATTGGTATCAGCCAAAAAGAGTTGAAAAATATCGGCATATCGGTTAAAACAAAAAAAAACAAAAAAGCACCAACTAGGAATACTTCACAAGGTCCTTATCAGCAATTAGTGCTTCAAGATGTCTCCTACGATCTATTAATAATCTATATAATAATAATGTGTTTATCGTTTCCACACAGGAAATATATTGGTATCAGTAAAAAAAGAGTTAAAAATATCGGCATATCGGTTAAAATCCAAACAAAAAAGCACCAACTAGGAGTACTTCACAAGGTCCTTATCAGCAATTAGTGCTTCAAGATGTCTCCTACGATCTATTAATAATAACGTGTTTATCATTTCCAAACAAAAGGAAATATATCGGTATTAGCCAAAATGAGCTGAAAACTATCGGTATATTGGATATCGGCAAAAATCCAATATCATGCATCCTTATTAACCAGTAGATGAAAGAGATGAGGGTGTGTGTGTTGAAGGGCGTAGATCTGTGGGACTCACCTCGGGACGAGCGGAAGTGTTTGCTGGGAGCCGTGAAGCCTCGAGTGCCGTGAACGTTCACCGCCGCCACCCGGAACTGATACCAGCGACTCGGCCGGACGTCGTTCAGCAGCGCTCGCTCTACAGCGACCTGAGGGGCACGGGGGTCAGAGGTCACAGGGTCACGTACGGGCGGCTCTGAACACGAGCCGCTATACGGTCTATTTTAAAACGCGAAGAACCTGAGAAACATCTATGTGTCCATTTATTTTGACTGACTCCACCACTTTTTTCAAAATGATCAAATTTTCTTTTATGCAAGAATCATTAGTGTATTAAGTAAGAATCGTGCTCCAAGAAGACATATTGTAAATGTCCTACTGTAAACTTTATTTTTGATTAGTACTATGCATCGCTAAGGACTCATTGGAACATATTTTCAAATGGTTTTTATCTGAGCCATATATTTACCTAAACTAACAAATAACAAATATCACTGGTTTTGTGGTCCATGGCGCTTTTGTGTTGTTTTTTTCCAGTAAACGTACTTAAATTAAAAGAACAAATCTCTGCGTTTTCATTTATTCTGGTCTACTGCTATCAAACTGGTAATAGTCCTGAATGTTGATTGTCTTTTAAGTGCCAGATGGATTTCTGAAACGCTAAATAATCCACAAGCCGTCGCGTGTAAGAGTGCCCGACCTGCGCGATGTCCTGCCACGGCGTAGCGTCGTCTTCGCTGGGATGGATGCCTGAGTTCCAGCGCGCTGAAGCACGTAAAGCACCGGCTCCACCGAGACGTTAAAAGCGAGACGACCATCGAACCTCCAGCAGTCCTGGCGCCTGCTCCACAAACAGCAGCTCCTTCCGAGGCTTCAGAGGAGATCCTTCAAAACACCACACAACACTGAGGTCTGCACTTATACATGGACTTCTTTAGAAATGTGCTCTAATTTCTCTTTTATTTTAGGTTTTGTATTTGTGTTTTATTACTAAAACTAAAACCATAAACATTTTCATTGCTTGAAATAAAAGTAACGATAACTGAGAAAGTAATTATAATATTACAAAAATATAATGACAAGTCAACTCTCTTTTTAGTTTAGTTTGATTGAAAAACTAAAATTAAAATGGAAAATTAGCAATATTTTGATGTAGTAAAATACAGTAACTAAAACTAAAACTGAAACAGAATCGATAAAAACCATACGGACATGTTAAAAAAACTCTAAACTAATAAAAATAAAATATATAAACACGAAACAAAAATAATAAAACGAACTAAAATTAAAATGGAATATTTGGCCAAATAAAACTTGAAAAAATTGATTATTAACTTAAAAAGACAACAAAATTAAAACAGAAAATAAAACTAATAATAAAATGGAAAAAATAACACCATTACTAAAACTAACATGGAACGAAATACTAATAATAACGAAAAAAGTGACTTTAAATAACTAGGAATTAAAAATATACTTAAATAAGAAATAATTGTCAAATAATATAATAAATAATATAAAATAAAACTCAACTAAAATAAAAACCAATTCAAAATATTAACGAAAACCATATTAATGATACTAAACCAACACAGATCTAATAAATAAGATAAAAAAATTCTGAATTAAAAAATTCATCAGACATTTATCTTTAATTTCTAAGATTTTATAAATAGATTTTAGATTTTAAAAAAGCATTTGCACAATGTTTCACTGAATATGCAATAGTTCACATGAAGTAAGTCCCATAGCTCCTGATTAATAGCGATGTTAAATGATGTTTATGTGACGCTCTCACTGCAGCTACAGCCAACCTCCATCTGCTCCATGTGGCACTGACTTCCATTTAACCCTCAAAGACATCTGAAATTCTTCCATATGCAATAAATTAAAGATTTATTAAGTACAAAGCTTCGGGGGAAAGGGAGAAAATGTTCTGCTCCGTGTCTTTTCTCGATTCGTTACAGCTGTGACGGAGCGCTGCTGATTGAGGAGCGACGTGAAGGACTCGAAGACGTCCGATGTCTTCCACACGTCTCCACAAATCAGAGCTTTCGGGTTTGTTTTTTTTTGTGTGTGCGTATTTTGCTTAATGTCACAAAAAACGGAGATGAAAACAAATAAAGCCACAGCAAAACCGTTGTGCGATAAAAACACAGCGGTGATTTATTACTAAACGAGTCTGTTTGAACAAATCGTCAATGATTCAGTGACTCGTTCATAAAGAAAGTCACTTGGTTCTTTTCTAAACCAATCAGCCAGCGGTACATAAAGACTGAATTAAAGTGACGTGAAAGACAAGTGAAGTAAACTGTTTCTGAACGAATTAGCCGTTTGAGCAAATTGAGCAAACCAGTGATTCAGTGAATCACTCATAAATACAGTCACTTGTTATTTTTTTAACTGAATCAGTCGTTTGAACACACTGAGCGAGTCAATAATTCAGTAACTCCTTAATAAAGCAATGACCTTTTCATTTCTGACTTAATTGGCCGTTTGAACAAATTGAGTGAACCGATGATTCAGTGATTCGTTCATAAAGAAAATCACCTGCTTAATTTCTGAACAAATCAGCTGTTTGAATGTATTGAGTAAGTCAGTGATTAAGTGACTCATTCATAAAGACAGCCGCTTGCTTTGTTTCTGAATTAATCGGTCATTTGAACAAATCAAGTGAGTCAACGATTCAGTGACTCGTTCATAAAGACAGTCACTTGGTTCTTTTCTAAACCAATCAGCCATTTGAACAAATCAAGTGAGTCAACGATTCAGTGACTCGTTCATAAAGACAGTTACTTGGTTCTTTTCTAAACCAATCAGCCATTTGAACAAATCAAGTGAGTCAACGATTCAGTGACTCGTTCATAAAGACAGTCACTTGGTTCTTTTCTAAACCAATCAGCCATTTGAATAAATGAATTGAGCCAACGGTACATAAAGACTGAATTAAAGTGACGTGAAAGACAAGTGAAGTAAACTGTTTCTGAACAAATTAGCCGTTTGAGCAAATTGAGCAAACCAGTGATTCAGTGAATCACTCATAAAGACAGTCACATGTTTTTTTATTAATTGAATCAGTCGTTTGAACACACTGAGCGAGTCAATAATTCAGTAACTCCTTAATAAAGCAATGACCTTTTCATTTCTGAATTAATTGGCCGTTTGAACAAATTGAGTGAACCGATGACTCATTCATAAAGACAGCCGCTTGCTTTGTTTCTGAATTACTGATTCAGTGACTCACTTGATTGGTTTCTGTAAGACTCGAACTGGTTCAATGAACGATTCACTGACTCACTCCTTAAGGAAGTGTGTTGCTGAGCTCCTTTCCGTTCAACGCTTTTCTCATTTCACTCAGTGACGACTTCAAAAGACATTTCGGGGGTTAATTTCTCAACCCAAATTGATGCGCGATTACTTTGTGATCCACGCTTTGGCACATAATTCATAAAACATTTTGATCGCTCGCCAGCTGAAGAAAGCGAGAAGCGCTGGTGTGAAGGGATGTGATGAGGAGCAGCAGCTGTGTGGGATCTCTCTGTGGTTTCTCAGCTCCAGCACGTTCCAGTGAGATCCCACAGCGTTCCTGAAGTCCTCCAAAACACACCCGCTTTACCACAGTAAAGTGTTCACGGAGCACGCTCGCAACCGCGGGGTCGTGGGTCACACTTTTGAAATGCTTACATTTAATGCAGTGGAAGTCGCTTTTGATAAAAGAATCTGCCAAATGCATGAATGCAAATGTAAACGCTGCATTTAAGTGAGTTTGTGCAGCTGCCGCGTTCAAAACCTTTTAAAACACTAATAGTGACGCAGGAAATAAATTAAACATCATTAGTAAAAAACAATAAAAATTAAACAAAAAAAATCTAAACGAAAACATACTATTTTTATAATATATTTTTTTCCGTTTTCATTTCAATTTTTAGTATTTATTTTGTTTATTATTATTATTATTATTATTTTTTTATTTTTATTTTTTTGTTTGTGGACAATTTTAATATTTCTAAAATAAGTTTACTTTTATTTTTATTTCGGGTTTTAGTTTATTTTATTTTATTTTATTTAGTAATTTATTTTCAGTCTGTAATTTATTATTCATTATTATTGTAATTTATTATAATTTATTATATTTAATAATTTATTTACTTCATCTAATATTTGATTTTTATTGCAATATTGAGTTTTATTTATTTATCTAGCGTTAGTAATTGTAATGCTTCGACTTAAACTTCATTCAGTTGGTGTAAATAAAAACTGTAACACTAAATAAAACTGTCATATGATTTGCATCAAAGAAGGGTGATTTTTTTATATTTATGCATTTACATTTTTATTGCGTTTATGTATTTGCAGACACTTTTATACGGTGTGATAGATCAATATTATAGTTTTTATTAGTATGAATTAGCTTTTATTTGAATACTTTTTTCATTTTTGTTACTTTTGCTATTTTAAAACAATGTTGTTTGTGTTTTTGTATTTTATTTATTTATTTTTAATATTATTTAGGTTTAACTTATTATTTCAGTTTTAATTTTTTTTTTTTTTTTATTTTATTTATTTATTTATTTATTTATTTTTCAGCTGTCTTGACCAGTTTTAGTTAATGATAAAAGCCCATGCATTCCTGCACATTATCACTCATTTACTGGGAATCGATCTAAAACGTAGCAGCGTGAGACAAAATCTTGTGCAACACAAAAATAAAATAAAGGAAAAAAAACACAGAGTGTCCGTTATGCATGCTTTATGATGCTCTGAGCTGAAGGGGTCAAGGAGAAAACACCTGCAGAACATCTGAGAGCCATCGACGGAGCAGAGATGTTAATGGTTTCCAGCGTCGCTGATCATCATCTTCTAACAGAGAGAAACTATTAGGCTCCTGACACCAGCGATGACTCTCTCTGATTGCCTTTGGATCTCAATAAAAGGCTTTATGGCTTTCTCCAAACCAGGGGAAGCAGTAAATCTGACATCAACAGACTCCTTCACTACAGAAAAAAAACTCTTCCTGTTTTCACTTTAACTTTAATGACATTTTTGGTACTTGTGAGCATTGCTTTTATATTTAAAGATTTGTAATGTTAGTTTTTATGTATTATTTGTTTTAGTTATTTATCTACTTTATTTCAAGCTTAAATTTTTTTTTGCAATGCATATTTAGCCTTTTTATATTTATAATTTTTTTCTATATTCTATATATCTTAGATATTGCTCATTATTTTGTGGATTCATCAGTTAATCAACTAAAAAAGATTATTATTATTATTATATACAAAAAGGTTATTATTAATGTTATGAATAACATTACATTTATGCATTTGGCAGATGCTTTTATTGAAAGTGACAATTTTGTATTTTATTTTAGTATTATTTAAACTAGCCATTATTTTATATTTTTAGATTTCATCTCATCGTTTCTATATTTTTTTAATTTGTATCGTTTATTTTTAATATGACTATTTTTTTATATTTTATTTCTTTCCAGTTAGTAGTTTCATATCTCATGAATATAACGTATTAATCCACGTATATAATAATATTATTTTAATTACTTACTACGTTTTATATTTTTAGTTTTCGAATTTTTTAGTATTGTTATTTATTTATTAATTTCGTTTTATTTATTTTCACCTAGTAATTGTATTGCTTCAACTTAAACGTGTTAATGATAATAAGCATTTTAATGCATACAAAAAAGTTTACATAAACTAAAAAAAATCATACAAAAACACAGATTTTAAAAAATAAGTTTCAAGAACTTAAAAAATTTAAGTTCTTAGAACTTGACTTAAAAAGCAGTATTTATTTAAGTAACATTTCTTAACCTAAGCGTGACTTTTCTCCCTTTCTGATGATGGGAAGATCTGTACGATTCGAAAGTCTGATATCTTCCCGTGAAATAAGATGTTCGTGTGTACCTTTATAAGGGTTCTTGGGCACCTGGCAGGTGTGTCCGCATCCGTTCGGGCAGCACTTCTTCAGAGACGTGCACTCGGCGTCCGTCTCGCAGCTCTCCACGCACGCCGCGGCGAATCCGCTCGCCCGCTCCGGAGCGGGACACTCGCCCGGCTTCAGCGTCTGAGCGGAGCGCAGGAACTCGCAGCTCGTCAGACACTCGTAGTGCTTCTTCGGGAACCGAGTCTGAAATCAGGAGAAAACCAGACGCTGATCTCAGCTCTGACGGGTTACATCTGCCTCCGCTTCCCAGAGCTCCATACCTCGCACAGGTCCTGACACTGGTTCTCCTTCAGGTCCCATGAGGCCCGGCAGGGCTCCAGACACTGACGAGAGAACAAGAGAGAAGAAGAGAGGAGAAGAGAGGAGAAGAGAGGAGAAGAGAGGAGGCCGTCAACTCCACAAACACTTCAGGGCTTTTCTAGGAACTGCAGGGGGTTTGATAAATATGCTAATAAAAACTAATTCAAATGAGCCGCTTACTAATGATGAATTAAATCATACAAAATTAAAATTTTACCATAAATAAAAGCTCTTCGGGGATTTGCAATAATGAGTTAAATAATATGAAATCGTCAATGAAACAAATCATTTAGAAATAAAAGCAATCACAATAAAACACTTGCTAGCAACAGAATAAAAAAAAAATTACAATAATGATACTAAATAAATTAAATTAAACGATAAAAAACGCTTTGTGTTAATTAAATAACACTGAGTAATTTTAAATGTAAAATGTACTATTAATTAAATAATAAAACCTTAATTTTAAACAAATAATTTAAAACAATAAAAACTGTATAATTTAACAAAACGAGTTGGATTACTTTCAAATAAAAGGCAATCAAAATAAAACACTTACTAATAGTTAATTAAATGTAAAATAAAATAATTTAAAATAAAGCATTAAAAACACGTGCTATTCATTAATTAAATGACCAAATGATAAATAATGAAATAATAATAAAAATAAATAATAATAAAAACGTGAAACGAATATTTTTAAATAAACGTAATACCAAATAAAATACTAATTAATTTAACGGTAAACATGTCAAATCAAACAAACTCTTTACAAATTAAAGCAATCAAAAAGCAGCTTACTTACTAAAAATGAAATATCGATTTGTTTACTTCGTGTGAGCGACCATTAACCGTCATCATGCGAAGGTGTTGTTAAATTGAGTAAATATTGGGCGACTATATTTTATATTATATAAATATTAAATCGTATTGCGGTCAAAGGGCTTCGCTGACGAAAAAGAAATAAAATTGAACTTCAGTTTCAGATTCAGTCTCATTATTGAACCCAGACGGCTGATATGAAGCTCTACATCATCTTTAGGAATGAATGAATGATCATACAGACTGTTGTAATGCTGCTTTTTATGGTGTTTGACAGCAGAAACTGAACCACAGAACGATCCTGAAACCCAATATATTCATCAATACAGAGCAGACAGCGGCGCGAGCCAGATCGCTCCTCACACACGCTTCTGGAGAGACGTCCATCAGCGGAGAGCTGAGCTCGACCCAAAACCACACCGACAGAGCCAAACCAAAGACGCGCCGGATCCA
>NW_025047846.1:162500-282500 GCF_018831695.1 Puntigrus tetrazona
TCGCTTGAACAAGCACCGAGAAGTTGTCAAACTCTCCGAGCTTTCTCTCACTCCAGAAGAAGTGCTCACACCAAAGATAAAGAAAGGAGGCACAAAAGGCGGAGGCGGCAGTGAATGGAGGGTGATGGTGCTGCTGTGGCATGCTAATGAAGCTCTAATTCTCACAAATGCCCTCTCCCTTCGCTCCGGCAACAGGGCCGCGGGGTTAATTATCATAACAACGGGGCGCTGGACACTTCGCAGGAGACGCCAAGACTGTCCTTCTCCAGAGCGCTGACGGATCTGAGAGGTCACTTTATCTTTGTTTAAATAATTAACCCACCTTTGCTGCACCACGATGAGTCGTTCTGGTGGACAGAAACCGCGCCGGGTGGCTGTCGGAGACTTCAGCGTCTTTTGTTTGCCGTCTATGGTGGCTCGGGCTAAACAGAGCTTTTCACGAATATAAAACACACACACTGTACGGGACAATGCAGCGGGGAAGCCTACAGAAGCGGCCCAGCGAGGGTCTGGCTTTGTGCTGCGAGGACTTTACAAACAGATCACTTCATTAAGAGCTGTGTGAGCAAACAAAACCACACAAACCTGCAGCTACAGTCACGTCATTAACATCCTCGAGGATTAGCAGCTTTCACGACGCTGCCAAAATATGTTCAAAGTAGCCAAACAACGGCCGAATGAAAAAGCACCTGTGTCTGTTTAGTTAGATGAGGTCAGATGCTTCATCTTACGTTGATGTAGAATTGATGCTGACAAGGAAACATTTGCTCAACGTTCACTTTGAGCTTTACATTAAAAGCAGAGATATCACAGAAACGGTCAAGGGTTTAAACCTTTATCTATTTATCGATTTATCCTGCTATCATCCAACCATCCATCCATTTATCCATCTATGCAACTATCCATTCACCCATCCATTTATCCAACTCTCTATCCATCCATCCATCCATTCAAGTATCCACCCATTTATCCATTCATCTATTCATCCATCCAAATCATTCCAACCATCCATCCATCCATCCGTCCATCCATCCATCTAACTGTCCAATCAAGTATCCACCCATTTATCCATTCATCTATTCATCCATCCCATCCATCCAATATAAGTATCCATCCATCTAACCATCCAACTATCTATCCAAGAATTCATCCATCCAACCGTACAAGTATCTGTCCAAGTATCCACCCATCCATCCAATCAATCATCCATCTAACTATCCATGCAAGTATCCACCCATTTATTTATTGATCTATTCATCCATCCATCCATCCAACCAATCAACCATCCATCCATTCAACCAACAATATACAATTATCAATCCATCCATCCATCCATCCATCCAATTATCTACCCAAGTATCCATCCAACCAACCATACAAGTATCTATCCAATTATCTATCCAAGTAATCTTCCAAGTATCCATCCATCCATCCATCCATCCATCCAATTATCTATCCAAGTATCCATTCACATATCCACCCATCCACCCATCCATACAAGTATCCACCCATTTATCCATCCACTCATCCATCATCCATCATCCCATGTCTGTCGGTCCATCCGTCCTGCTTCCAACAATGCATTCGATTTTTACATTCCCAAAACTGGAACTGCAGTTCTCCATCCTGTTTGCTACATCAGTTCAAGTTCAGGAAGAGTAGTAGAATTCAAGACATTCTCAATTCAGTTCTCAATTCACTTCTCGCATTCATAAACAGCTACGTGAACGATTATAACGGCACATTTTTAAAAAGTCAACTATACATCTGAAGACACGAAACATCTGACGCATGTATATACATCCAATTAGCAGACTGAACTCTTTCCACGGGCCCCGTCCCACCCAGAGAACGACTACATACTAATTACCATTACAAAAAACATGATTCTGAAGCAGAGCTGACAGATCACTAGCAACAGAAACACAGCGAGCCCAAGCATGGCATGATCTCCTCACGGGCGTCAAGAGTTTTCAGACTCTCAGAGATGAAGAGGGCCAGTCGTAATGGGAACGCCCAACGCTGAGACACGCAAACAGCCAAATCCTTCTTTAACACAGCAGCTCTTGATGAATGACTGGGGACAGCGCCGTTGCCAGGATCCAACACTGGCCAAGTCCACGGAAAGGAAAAGAGCAGGTCTTTGTTGCATTCGAGCACAAAAACAAAGCGGCTTTGCTTTTAAAAGCGCAGAGTATCTCCTCTTTGAAGCCCTCTGACATCCTCATTAACTCCGGAGGAAAAAAAAAAAAAAAAAACTTGTGGAGCAAAATGAATTTTTGTTTTGCCTTGTTAATGTTGTTCTTCTTGGATGAACTTCACTCGCCTTCTCCTGAACACCAGCTGCAATGTCACACAAAACTTCAACGGCAACTGGTGAGAAATTAGGAACTGACTAGAAATAAAACAAATGTAAATGAACTTCAATCGAGTTTGTTGTTGATGATCTATCAATGCAGCACAAAAATTATTAATTAAAGTGCATCAATTATCCCTATTTCTTCTTGCATTAGAGTAACGTGATTTTTTTTTAATAAATAAATATGTAGAAATACGTTGAAACGATGATTTATAAATACTCTTTAAAATACAAACGTCACCTTTTAAAACCTTTCAACTTTGCAATTAATTAAATAGCACTATTTTGCATCGAAACAATGAAATATATAACTGCCTTACTATTTAAACTTTTAAAGAATATTTAAATAAAATGCCACACTTTTTCTTGCACTGCAGTAAAATGAGATGCGTAAATACTTACAACTTTACAAATAGTTAAATAAAACAATAACATGAGATAAATGCATTGTCTTACCGATGATTCATAAATAGATTTGCATTGCAAATGTTAAAATAAAATGATGTTTAGAACGTGTAATGTTTAGGAATATTTAAACGAAATACTATTTTTCATGCACTGAA
The DNA here is from genome assembly GCF_018831695.1 of Puntigrus tetrazona. Lineage (NCBI taxonomy): Eukaryota > Metazoa > Chordata > Actinopteri > Cypriniformes > Cyprinidae > Puntigrus > Puntigrus tetrazona. The sequence continues at coordinate 165,423 of NW_025047846.1, forward strand.
ATAACGAGTTGTATAAATACAAATAAAGCATAAATACTGATATTTAGATTAATTAATACCTTATTTAAAAATCATGCAAACGTGCAAAATGCACAAGAGATGAAAGATGAATTTTGTTTGTTGCTGCTAAACTCAACGCAACACACCAATATTCCCAAACTCGGATTCGTCACAAGCCTTGAAGTGAAAACCGAGCCCTTCCTTTCTTTCTCTCTCTCTCTCTGTTGCTCATCGTCTGCTCTGCCGTCATGGTGTCAGAGCTTTAAAATGAACGCGTCTGTCTGTCTCAGTAAACGAGCGTCCTGTGACACCGGACACGTCTGTACGGCCAGACCCCGACGGAGACTCAATATTACTGTTACCATAGTAAACTGGAGAGAATGCGTCACATTTTCACAGCGCTGCTGCTGCAACGTTTTGAGGGAGGCATTACTCTACATCATTTACACACACATCAGAAATAAAAGCAGCGTGACAAATACTATGATGATGCAGAAACACTTTACCCTTACGGTAACTTTGCTAAGATTTAATCAAAACATCACTGCATTGCAGAAAAAACGATTTAACTTGTAAACTCTACCAATTTTAAATAAAAGCACATTTTTTTTGTCAATTTCAGTATTGAGATGTGCATAAATATATATATATATATATATATATATATATATATATATATATATATATATATATATATATATATATATATATTTTATTGAAATATTTGTTTGCAAGTTCAAATATTTCTACTTTTTAAAACTTTAATAATATTTCAATAAAATATCACAACTTTGTCTTGCACTGTGATGAATCAGTACATTATTTTTATACATTTGCAAACTTTATAAATATATTTTTTTTAAATCTGTTTTGTTCTCACAATGCAGTAAAGACTCAAATCCCTTTTTAAAACTAGGCTTTTTTAATGAAATTATAATCATACTTTTTAAAACTTGTAAACTTTATCCGAACAAAATATACCAAAACCCTCAATTACGACTCATTTCTTCTCAGATTGATAAATTTAGATTTAGATTCTCTCTTTCTTTCATCGTCCCTTTCTTCTGGTGATTTTGGGTGATGTATGACCGGGCGTGTTTTGAACAGTTCTCATGAGTTTCCCAGCTTTACCTTTGAGCACTGCTTGTGATTCTGACACCAAACCAACGATCCATTGCTCTGAAAAAGAGAGAAAACACATCGTGAAACTCCTGAAATCACATCAGATAGCAAACATTCACTCAAACAAGTAAATGATTAAAAAATCTGATTCACTGATTCAAAGATTCGTTTGCACCATCGCTCCAAAAAAATGGCACGACTGAAAATGTTAATTTAAACTGTTTATTACAGTGAATTGATTCAAAACAACTTAATTGGTATCATCGTTACAAAAAATGGCGCTTGACTAAAAATGATTCAAAGAATCATTTGCACAATCGCTCTACATGAATGATGGCCAACTAAACTACTGTTCATTCAAAGAATCTTTTGAATCACTCCAGATTCAGAATTCAAAACACTGATTCAAAGATTCCTTTAAATCACTAATTAAAAATGCCACCAGACTAAAATTCTATTAAACTTTTAAACCAGTGAATCAATCCAAAACAAAGATTTGTTTGCACATCATTACAAAACTGAACTGTTCCATTAACTTGCTTTGTAATCAAACAAAGAATCAACGATTCGCTCGCACCATCAATTTAAAAACAAGGTGCATGGCTTAAAAATTTTTTTACTCCGAATTGCTTCAAAACACAAATTTAAAGATTCACTTGCACCATCTATAAAAAACAGTGCCAGAATAAAAAAAAACATTATACTGTTAGATTCCATGAATCGATTCAAAATACCGATTCCAGGAATAAAACTGGAATGAATCGTATCTTTGTTCCTTTTCCAAGCATCTGAACTAACTTCACGGGTCTGTAAACCAAAAGTCTGCTTAAGTTCAATGTCAAGTTCAAAGGAATCTGGAACAATGTAATCCAGTGGAAATTCCCCGTGAAACCTTGGAAAAGAACTTATCATTAAAGGAGTTAATTTGCCATCCCGTCCCGGAGGGTGTTGTGCTCTCGATGTCAAGGATAACGGTCAGCGGCTTCAAAGAGAGGAAGAGCCTCCGATGAAGAACATGTGCGCCGTCCAAGATGTTTGAGATGTCTTCGATCAGAGACGTTAAACCGCTTTCAGCTGCTCTACCGGATCAGATGTGATAATTGGATCATCTTTACGTGACTATAAATCAGCTTCGGGAGCTTGAACCAAAACAAATCATCCTACAGAACGTAATGAGCTTCCTAACAGCGCCAGTTCTTCTGATGAAAGTGGAGAGCGTGATACGGTCGGGATTTAATGGAACGAATGCGTGCACTTTGTGCTTCTGAGTGAACTCGACATGCGGCAAACATTTCCCCCGTTCTCCTAACGAGAAGCATTTATCAGCCAGAGAGCGGCTTTTAAGGGACTCTCTGTGGATTTCGGTCGAAAATAAAAGCAGGATGGTTTATCATTTGAAAATGGAGACTTTAAGATACAATAAAATATAATAACAGCATTGCAATTTTACAAAGTAAAGTTAGTCAACTAGAAAAATAAACTGCAGAGAGAAATAAATGCAGCATATTTTATTCATTATATTATATCAAAATTGTTTATAATTAATTTATATAATTGAGTATATATTTTTTTACTTTTCCATAATGTTTTATGTTTCAATAAATCTGTTATGACAGTTACTATTTAAATGCTTATATATTAAAAAAAAAAATAACAAAAATAATAACTGAACTAAACTACAGCCTACAACTTGAAAAAAATCTGACAGTTTTACCTTTGATTATTAAAGTATAGTACCAGCTGACTCTCGACTATATTTTACAGCATTCGATTTTTTTTCCCCTTGAGAACATTTCTCTATCCGAAATAATCAATATACTGAAAGAAATTGGTAATCAGACTGAGTCGCAAGCTTGTGAACGAGAATCGAATCCAATAAAATCGAAAAATTAATCACAAATAATTGTGCAACCCTATAAACAAACACTATAAACCCGTATTTTTTTTTAATCATGATAAATAGATTTTTTCACAATTTATTTAGCTCTACTACATTCTTCTAAGGCAATGAAATAAGTGCACACTTTTGACAGAAGGGATTTAGCTCTGAAGTATTGACTGCAGCTAAACGAAACCTACACTGACTGATGAAGGCATGACCAAATATGATATAAAAGTAATTGAGAAGCATTAGACAGAACTGTTGAATCTCACTAGACCTCTCCAGACCCATCAGAGGAGGATCCGACAGCAGGCCTGGACACTCGCGGGATGTTGACCCAGCTGTCGCTGACCTCGCGCTGATAATTATAGGTCAGCATTGTGACCCGGCTCAGTGGAGAGTCAAGGGTATTCCTGGAGCGTTTAAGCCTTGGGTTTTAAAGCCCACAGATTTACAATCAGTCACAGAGAGATTCGTGGGTCAGATCAACTCTAATCCAGAGAAGAACTAAACACGACATCGTCCTGAAAGATAAACTCGGCGCACGCCCTCCTCCAACAATAGAGGATGCGTCACCGAACCAGTGTTTACAGAGGAACGTCTGACAAACACAGCGTTTAAATCAGCGAAATTAAACCAAATGTACCTGTAAACAACAGGAAAAGATTAAAGGTTTAGAGGCCTTACAGATGGAGAGATTAAACAATAGATGGTTGGATGGATGGATGGATGGATGGATAGCTAAATGAATAAATGATTGGATGGATGGATGGATGGATGGATGGATGGATGGATGGATGGATGGATGGATGGATGGATGGATGGATGGATGGATGGATGGATGGATGGATGGATGGATGGATGGATGGATGGATGGATGGATGGATGGATGGATGGATGGATGGATGGATGGTTGGATGGATGGATGGTTGGATGGTTGGATGGATGGATGGATGGATGGATGGATGGATGGATGGATGGATGGATGGATGGATGGATGGTTGGATGGATGGTTGATGGATGGTTGGATGGATAGCTAAATGAATAAATGATTGGATGGTTGGATGGATGGATGGATGGATGGATGGATGGATGGATGGATGGATGGATGGATGGATGGATGGATGGATGGATGGATGGTTGGATGGTTGGATGGATGGATGGATGGATGGATGGATGGTTGGATGGTTGGATGGATGGATGGATGGATGGTTGGATGGATGGATGGATGGATGGATGGTTGGATGGATGGTTGGATGGATGGTTGGATGGATGGATGGATGGATGGACAGCTAAATGAATGAATGATGGATGGATGGATGGATGGATGGATGGATGGATGGATGGAAGATATACAGATGGATAGATGGACGAATAGATGGACGGATGGATATAATGAAGGTTAAACTGGTGGATGGATGAATAGCTGAATGAATGATGGATAGATAGAAAGTTTAATGGATAAATGAATTAATAATGGATGGAGGATGGGTGGATGGATGGATGAATAAATTGAAGGTTAAATGGATGGATGGACGAATAGCTGAATGAATGGATGAATGATGGATGGAGGATGGATGGTTGAATGGATGGATAAATTAAAGATTAAAAGGATGGACAGATGGATGAATGGATTAATAGCTCAATGAATGATGGATGGATAGACAGATGAATTGATAAATTAATAAATGGATGAATGATGGACAGATGGATTAATAAATGGATGGATGGATGAATGGATGAAATGGTAGATGGAATGATGTCGCATGTTGAGAAGTTGAGTGTTTTGTCAGATGAGCTCCTCCGCTCTGTGGAGAAGTGCTGCGGTCGGCACGTGTCACATGTTAAGTGCTCTAGTTAGTGTGCTTTACAGTCAGCAGCAGGTGCTTCGGGCTCTTCTCGCTCGCATTGTTCTGAGCTGAGCTGTTCTTCGGGCTTTTATTGACATTGCTGAGATGCTTTAATCAGAGCGCCGCTGTAGGCGAGTGTTTAACACGACACATCTCACAGCGTTCCCCGCTCAAATCCATTCCATACGCCTCTCATTTCATTCAGCAGACGCCCGTGAGCAAAACAAACCGGTGTCGTCCATCATTTTGTCAAACCTTCAGTCTAATGCCGTTGTCCTAAAGCAGCGCTTCTCTACCTATTTATTCTTTAAACATTAGCACTATAGATATATCTAAATATAATTAAATAAAAAACAGTATTCATTTTTTATACTCATTATAGCACAGTACTATTTTTATGTATTAATTCTTTATTATTTTTCTTACTTTAATGTTAAAATAGGAATTTTTTCAGAGAATAAATTATTACAAATTATTCATTCAAATTATTAAGTATTTTCACTGATTATACAAAGATATGCATCGGCACACAATATTATTCAATATTTAAACCATTTTGCTGGTTGAATTTACGAAGAAATATCTAACCCTAACTATAACACATCATCAAAAATATACACGAAACGACCATATTTCCATAAACCGAATGCTTCAAATTTATTTGCGGTATAATTTTCGAGAGCACACCATTAAAACAAAGCCACTAAAGAGAGACGTTTTGCCCAGGATTGCGCAACGTTCTGGTAAATCAGCAAACTCTTATCAGCGTTTCATAAAGTGCAAAACATCTACAGATGCCACATTCCGGAGATAAACGGGCTGTAAAGTGGAAATAATGCGGTCTCGGTTTGTTTAAAGAAGCGCCGTTGCTGAGATAAGTTGAGCTGTAACACACCCCATGCTCACAGTGGCCAAAGAGCAGAAGATCTCACCCACGCTGATGATGTTCTCGGCTCCAATCCGAGAGGTGGTGGATGTTCGTGAGCGTGTGAATCGCACAAGACCCCATTCATGTCTCTGCTAATGAAACCCGCACACAACGAGCCGCCGCGGTCTGATTCTCTTTCCAAGCTGTTTCATATCAAAGGCCTCGACAAGCGGCGCGTACGACTTCTTTCCAATGTTTGTCTTTCCTTTGGATCAGAACGCGCGTCCCTCGAGAGCCGAACGGAGGGAACTAATGGCTTAATTTAAAAGGCAATAATTTTTACGACGTCAAGCGCGCTCGCAGGACTCTCTGACACACCTTTGGCTTCGTGCGTCCACACATAAATAATTCCACACGCTGCAGATGCTTTCCCGAACAGAGCCGCTCTTTCAGCTCGCAGACGCTGGATTTACAGCCGGGTGTTTCCTCTGTCCGCTTCCCAATCACAGATACATAAATACTTCCAATAGCACAATAAAACTCCAGAAAGCTTCATTTTCTGTTTTGATGACCGGCGCGGACACGCTGTTATTTGGGACATAAACCTTCGGCGTTTCAAAAGCGGCTTGGATAAATAAAAGGGACTAAGTATTCTTTACTGATATAACAAACTGATTCATTACAAATGAATGGAGCGGCATGAAAACTAAGCTGACGCTCATGTTCTTCAGCACGAGCGGAGGTGTTCTTAAGAGCTTCTTGATTCTCTAAATGACCATGATCTTTAGCCTGAAAATAATACGCCAGAACACTGCTTTGTTGTTTAGGACAGATAGATAGACGGATGAATAGAAGGTTAGCTGGAGCAATAGATGGATGGATGGTTGGTTGGATAGATGGATGGATGATAGAACAATACTGAAGATGGATGGATGGATGGATGGATGGATGGATGGTAGAACAGTACAGAAGAAGGATGGATGGATGGATGGATGGATGGATGGAAGGATGGACGGATGGAAGGATGGACGGATGATAGAACAATACTAAAGATGGATGGATGGTTGGTAGAACAATACTGAAGATGGATGGATGGATGGTAGAACAATACTAAAGATGGATGGATGGATGGATGATAGAACAATACTGAAGATGGATGGATGGATGGATGGATGATAGAACAATACTTAAGATGGATGGATGGATGGTAGAACAATACTTAAGATGGATGGATGGATGGTAGAACAATACTAAAGATGGATGGATGGATGGTAGAACAATACTGAAGATGGATGGATGGATGGATGGATGGATGGATGATAGAACAATGCTGAAGATGGATGGATGATAGAACAATACTGAAAATGGATGGATGGATGGACGGATGATAGAAAAATACTGAAGATGGATGGATGGATGATAGAATACTGAAGATGGATGGATGGATGGATGATAGAACAATACTGAAGATGGATGGATGGATGGATGATAGAAAAATACTGAAGATGGATGGATGATAGAACAATAGATGGAACAATGGATGAACGGATGGATGGATGGATTGAAAGAGAGTCGGATATATAAATGATGGATATACAGAACAACGGATGGGCGGATGGATTATACAGAAAAGCTGTGTGATTCCTGGGTGTTCTCTGAAGGTCTGTGAGGATCGGAGGGCAGCAGCTCAGAGTGTGACGCTGGCATTTGGTCAGCAGTTCAGAGGGGGCATGTTTTTGCAGCTGACCAGACCTCCCATTTTCACATGAAAGACCTGCGAACACACACACACACACACACACACACACACGGCCTCCGACACACTCTTTATGGAGCAACAATCGCTTTATTCCTGGAGCTTCCAGCCAGTTCAACCAGCCCTTTATCAAGCTCAGCCTGTCACGGCACTTCTGCGCAGACAAAGACTGCGCCCGCTTTCTCCATACGCCCCTTTTGATGTTAAGAAAGATGTTCCTCAAATCATTAACGGCTGTAGCTCCGCTTCGTCCCCGCCAAATGGCAGCATCATAAACCGTCACGACTGCATTTTCGGCGGATGCACGTCAGCTTGTTCGGGCTGCATGGCAAGTTTCACGCATTAGATGCATGCATTAACCTTGATCCGCGAGGAAACATTAGAAGAGGCTTTCACCGAGCTCCGAGGAAACTAATACGCAGGACTTCTGACAGAACGAGAGCACAGACCACACGCTTTCTAGCAAGGAATCGCGTTTTACTCAACAAAATGCAATAAAGTCCCAAACGTAAGTCCTTTAAACAAGGTAACGCCAATAAACACAAACATGCTAGCAAACTATATCTTATGAGGTAAGTTCAAGAAACAGACGTGTGTGCAATAATTTATACACGTATATAAGTCACGTACAGCACAAAAATGTTTTTCATGACGACACTAAATAAGCGTAAAAAAAAGGAAAATTACATTAATAAAAATGTGAAATGCGTAATGTGTTTAAATATCATTTAAGGCAAATAAAAAAAAATAGGCACTTTATTATGCCTAGTTAACATTATTGCAAAAATAGATGAATAAATACAAATTATATATATATATATATATATATATATATATATATATATATATATATATATATATATATATATATATATATTATTTTCATAGGAATGTGCCTAAATAAAAACTATTAAATATATTACATTTTCGTCATAAAAAAAAAAAGATCAATGGGTGTTAATTGACTTTAACTAAAAGAACCAGTCCGCATACATCAGTCCAGTCTGTTTGATCTGAATATGAATCCTTCTTTAAACCAGATTAAGTTCTGAGATGAATTTGATTTCAACACCTCATCAATAAAAAGAGATAGCGTCAGCAGCCGAGCGGATGATGACCAGCTAAAACATGACTTATTAATGAAGCTCCGCACATGAAACCTAAATAATTATTATAATAATGTAACAGACTGAATAATTCATAACTATGGACAGAGTCAAACCTGATTAAATGGTCGCCGTCCCGCACGCCTTGACCCAAATCAACTCTTTTCTGTAATATCTAAATGTTCATTTTTATTATTCTAGGCCACTGTGTTGATCATCATCGACGTGTCAGGTTTAAAAACTGATATTTTTGACAACAGATGACGTATTAAAATGAATGCACTCTTAAATATAAAGCTTTTTTATTGCCATTAATGGTTCAACATTCAGCATTTAGCATGCATTAAATATTTTCATTACACGAAATGTTCTTTAGATTACCAAACACTGAAAACAGGTTCTTTTAAGAACGGTTCACTGCAAGGTTCTTCGGGGAACCCACTTATTTTTAAGAGCGCACTATATATATATATATATATATATATATATATATATATATATATATATATATATATATATATATATATATATATATATATATATGTGCATGCCATCCAGAAGCACTTACAGGCTGCTCATTCTAGCAATAATCCTAATAATAGCTTATTAATATCAAAACGCGCGGATCTAAAAGTCCAGACCGCGTTTATTCGCAGTCCAACTTTTCCAGTGTTGCACCGAAGCTGATGAGGATGCTCGTGTCCTGACGTACCTGGAGGTGTTTGAAAGCAGCAGAAATGCGCGTGATGTGCAGGCTGAGGCATCGCGACGCGCACCTCGCGCGGTAAACGCTCGCGCTGAAGAACTCGTCGCCGGGCTTGCGCGCGTCCGCGCCCGCGGCGCTCCACAGCAGCCCCGTAATCCACACGAACGCGAGCATCGCGGAGCCGAACGTCTGCTGCTGCGGCGACACCGAGACTGTGGCCGAAGGGGAGGCTGAAGGAGGACTCAAGAAGTTTGGCGCCGCGGAGGGGCGGGTCAGCGCGCGTCACCGCGCCAGCCCCGCCCTCCAGGCGCAGGTACAGAAACTTCAGATGGGATGATGGACGAAGTGCTGCCTCTTCATGCAGTGGTCAGTTCGGTATAAAACAACTCATTTTTATTTCTATTCTATGATTCTCCATTATTTATCATTATTCACAGCTCGTGCACTCCTGCACCAAACCTTAGATTAACCTTAGATATCTATATTCTACATTTCTTAAGCAGCACACGTACATTCGCAGCAATAGCCAACAATACGTTGTCAAAATGATATTTTTATACGCCAAAAATCGTTAGGATGTTTCCTACAGTAGCCTAAATATACCAAAACTTATGCACATCCGCATTGCTAAGAACCTACTGGGACAAACTTAAAGGTGATATTTGTACCACTTTCAGATACCAGATGTTCAAATAGTTGCATCTCATGCCAAATATTAGCCTAAAAAGCTTTCAGAGCTTTATAATGTATTCATTTATTTGCATATTCAACTAGATGACGCATATTTCACCATAACCTTTTAGCAGACCTGTAATGCTATAATAGGGCTTAATTGGTTTTTATTAGTTAACGTGACGTGCAAACGTCTTACAAACAATGCACGCGCGCCACTTGTTATTTATCGACTGATTTTCTGATAGATAGAGAAAGATACGGATCAAGTGCAATAAAACAAACGCGTGCATTTCGCACGTCTGCTTTCCACCGCGCGCTAGCTTCCAGTGGAAACTTCCCATGCGAGTTCAAACCGTTTTACAAGCATAGCAGACATGTCTAGCATTATTTCTCCTCGCCAGCCACGAGCAGAGAGCAGCGTGGAAACAATGACTCCGGCGCTTATTAAAACAACACAAACGCTCCCGAATCGAGATCGCTGCAAAACTTCCCAGAAGGCTTCGTAAAACATCACGACTTCTCTCTCTCTCTCTCTCTCCCGAAGAAGAAGAAGAAGAAGCGGCAGCGCTCGGTTCGCGTCTAATGACTCTTTACGGTGTTCCTCGTAATCGGTAGGTCTGGCCTGCGACCAGCCGGAGTCCAGCCAAATACTCCAGCGCGTACTCTAATGAAAGCAGGCAGGATCGCGGAGAACGAGCCGTGTCGGTTTTCGAGGCTGCACCGGCTCCGGGCGCGCACTCGATAAACACGCTATTAATAAAGCGTTAATCATTTTTACTAAATCGTACGTGGACGAGCAGATAGCGCACGGTAGTGTTTAAGAGTTAAAGCATTAAAGAGGTGTTTTTGAAAGACCAAACCCGGTCTCGTGGGAACTGTGATAAATAGTACGCCGAGCAAAAGCGCAAACTCGTGCCAGTAATGATACGCAAAAATGGGCGTGTGTATGTTTTTGGGGCATTTAAGACGCCATTTTCGCGTGCATATGACACGCACGCTTGTTGAAGTGCAGATATAAGTCGATTAATTGCCCGTTGCCGCTTTCTTCCATGGAAAAGTGTTGGAACAGATAGCTTAATGCATTAAAACGTGTTTTTAAACGATGCAACTTTATGAAAAAGCGCCAGGCCTCATGGACATCCATATAAATAGCACGCCAAATAAAAATGAAAACTTGTGTTGACACGCAAAAATACTCTGGCGCCGTATTCGCGCTCGACGTGCATATAATACGTGGCTTTGGTGCATGTGATGCGAAATATATTGGCATAACGCACACGTTTTCCTCCTACAGAAGACCGTCATAAAAATAAGCTTCAAGTCCGTGGTGAGAATAAAAAAATGGATTCTATTTATTTTGTTAGCTCGCATTGCTGTGTTTGTGTCATCCACAAAAATAAACCAATAATGAAAAAAATAGTCCAAAATCCATCAATCGGTAATCTGAAAATGCTTTAAAACAAAGGTTTTAAACGTCATTGTTTCTGAGTTTGGTCTCTCTGGTCTAAAAACACTGTCTTAAAGGAACAGTGCACCCAAAAATGAAAATTCTGTCATAATTTACTTCACCTCAAGTATTTCAAAGACGGTATGATTTCATTTGTTCTGCTTAACATTGACTTACTGAAATATGTCATAGAAACCGATGAAAGATGTATGTTATGTAAAAAAATCGATAAGCCGCTTGTGGCCTTTGGGGCGCCATTTTTTATTGAGCGATCTCGGCATCGTAAGACGCCAAATAGTTCACTCTGCGAAGTACTGGCGCTTTTTACTGCAACGCAACTCGGAATAAACAGTTCAGAAAATAAAACACTGATAAGACACCGTATTTTGTCGCTTTTGGATTGTTTTTTCGCAATTCCAGCCGAAGGGCAACAAGAGAAGCGATGGTTTACCTAGCCGTTTCCCAGCGAAAAGTGGAAAGATGCCTGCAGATTTAATAAAACGCCCTAAAGATTTACCTTGACTCCTTCAGTAGCTACCAAAGAGTTTACAAACGACTGAGACAAGAAACGCCATGCCGCCCCATTGGGATGTTTCTTATCGAGGCTTTCCGCCCATATCGGGCCATTTAGGCTCCTTTATTCTCAGAGTGGTGTATTCTGAGTCGCCTAGTTCCACCATTTTACGTCACGAGAAGAACGGCGCCCCTACAGTCCAAGATACACATAACTTACGTTGTATAAAGCATTACAAGGGTTCTTTTAAAATATCCTCCTTTGTGTTCGGCAGAACAAAGAAATTCAGACAGGTTTGGTGAGGAAGTGATGAAAGAACTTTGTTTTTTTGGGTGAACTGTTCCTTGTAAGCCAACGCTTGAGCGCCCCTGGTCCCGGTGTTTTTCTCGGTCAGGGGCCAGAGATCTCGCCCACTCCTAAACCCTTCATGTCTGCGCACCTTAAACGCCTCCTGTAATGGCTTAATTGGTTGGCTTATTGCAGCCATGTGTTGGCTCTGGTTTACGGCGTGTTGCGAGCCGCAGCGGTCTCTCAGACCTCGCCTGTCCTGTGAGATTTAACGTAGACAACTAGTGCACTTAACGCCATGCGATTTGTGAGGCGCGCATGAACGAAGAAGTGCTAATGAACCGGATGCATCACAATAAATCATTCGTCTCAATTGATCTCAACGCCACAGTGATATTTAAGTGTTCAAAGATCAAAAACGTTTATATGATGCATGTGGATCGAATGTAAACTCTACGCAAATATAGACATGCAAATTAGTGCATATTCAAACGTAACGCTTTATGCTTTTTAATAAATGCATTCAATATGTTTATTGACGTAAAATCAAACAGATGCCCATTCTCGACTACAATCAACCTCGCCGCGATTAGCTCCACCTGTTTCTCGCCGCACCACATCAAGTTCATGAAACCGTAATCCACATGCATGCAAAGGTTATATTCTAATGCAAACGCATCAACCTTTAATTCAGGCCTCAAGAAAGAGGCTGGCCTCGAATGCAGACGATAGAAAACTGAAGCAGAAGAAGAGACGAACAAATCTGTTTTTATCTATTCTTAGGTTCTGCATGAGTATCTGTTGAAATCAAGGGGTTTGGAATAATTTCGCAGTCATGTTCATGCTTATTTGATCCAAAATATTGTAAAACGATCTGAAATATTATTACGATTAAAAGCAACTATTTTCTGGGTGTACATGTGTTAAAGTCTAATTTATTTATGTGAAAGGCAGCTGAATTTTCAGCATCATTTCTCCGGTAAGCCCCAGTGAGCAGAAGAGACTCTTTAAAAAAGATGCAAATTGCAATTATTTCATTGTGTAACAACAGATCTGTTTCAGTAGATTTCAACAGCGTATTAATAATGGGATATGGATTGATTGACATCAACCTGCCAGTTTAGAGATCTCTACAGCTTAGCCTTTGACTGAATACTTGTCGTGGAACCCGGAGAGGAGAACGCTCCCGCCTTTGTGTTTGCTCAGGCTCGCTCCGCCCAGATGCTTTCAAATGGTTTCAATCTGCCTCATGGCTCTTTAATGGCAGCGCCGCCCGCGCCGGAGCGCTGGAATATTACGCTGGAGTTATGAATGAAAACCCGCAGCCGAATGGGTTCCAGATGCCGGAGACGCCTGATCGGGGCGAGAGGTTAACCGTCCCGAGGAGCGGACACATAAACACGGTCCGCTGGACATCAGGGACTCATTTCTGCCTTCTGAGGGCTTGGTGATACGTGCCCGGAGCTTTCTGCTTCTCCATTTGATGTGCGGACGCCGTTGTTCCCAGATGTCTGCTGTTTTCACTGATGACGATTTGCGGGTTATCGTTGCAAGTTATTGTGTTTGATTGCCTCGACTTCCTTTAGTTAAACATGAAAAGCTGAATGCAAATTGCGAGGAATCATGGTTCCAGTTCCTCAGCGATTCCATCAATCAATCAATCATTTTTATTTATATAGCGCTTTGATAAATACAGGTTGCATCAAAGCACTGATCAGTATAAAGTAGAAGAGTACAATGACGTTTGTAGGATTATTTTAGTCCCTCCTCAATAAGCATGCTTGAATACTAAGCAAAATGCTAAATATTTTTGATGTAAAGGTGTCCTCCGTCTACTGGGGTTCCTCAGGGCCTGCTCTCGGACCGCTTCTCTCTCGTCTTCACGGCATTACTGTCATTTAGAAACATGGCTTTTCGCTTGATGCTGATTCAGCTCTACTTCTTCCTTTCCATCCCCATGATCTGGAGATAGCTGCTTATGTCCAACGGACTCTGAAGAACCGGCACCTTCATCTCAACCTCTCGCGAGACAGAACTGCTGGATAAAACAAATAAATGGTATTATAATATAATCAACTATTATTATTTTCAACTAATAGTGTGAGATTAGGGGTGGAGCTACCTTTATTTTATTTTCCAATCTTATGACGGTTTCGGAAAGGATTGCGTAGACACTGACCGGAGTAAGGACGCCAAAAAATCAGATTCATCACAACAAAAAATACAATTTAAAAACATTCACGTTGAAAAGAGCTATTCTAAAACGCATATAATTTTTCTACTTTTTAAAAATATTACTTAGATCGGGATGCTCGGGAATAAAGGGAAAAGTAGACTTCGCGGAAACGGCGGGCGCCGCAGCAAAAGAAGGACTGAGAGGAATTTGGACAAAAATAACATCGATTTATTACATGTTGAAGAGGAAAGAACGGCTATAAAAGAAGAGCGCGCTTCACCGGCGAATCGCCTCACAAACACACAATGAAACTCGCCCGTATTTGCTCAGCGCCGCCTGGCATCGGATTCCCGCCTTATTGACGGCAGCGTCATGTGATCGCTGCCAGGTGTGTTCATTGTTCGCTTCACCCGCGCCTTCTGTGAAACAACAAAGCTCGGCTCGTGGTGAAGGAACGCAGTCAAGCCCGGGCACAGAAACCCTCCGATACATCCCAGCCACAAAACTATATGAAACACTTCAGCAGCCAAACACATCTTAACCACACACACACACACACACACACACACACACAGACACACACACACACACACACACACACACAGACACAGACACACACACACACACACACACACACACACACACACAGACACAGACACACACACACACACACACACACACACACACACACACACACAGACACACCTACACACTCTCACACACAGACACACACACACACACACACACAGACACAGACACACACACACACACACACATACACACACACACACTCACACACACACACACACACACAGACACACACACACACACACACACAGACACACACACACACACACACACACACACACACACACACACACACACAGACACACACACACAGACACAGACACACACACACACACACACATTTACTCATTTATTTGCATATTTTATTATATAATACAATATCATATAAAAATTTATTAATATTTGAATGCAATTTTTTTATTTAAATTTGCTTATTCACTTATTTATGCGCTTACCAATTTTTATCTATTTTTATTTACTTCAATATAATTTGTATTCATTTACGATTTATATTTATATTTCATTTATTTACTTGTTTTAATATAATATAAATATACATAACATTTATTGAATTATTATTTGAATGCATTTTTATTATTTATTTACTTTTATTTACTTCTATATTTTAATATATTTGAATTTAATTATGTATTTACTTGCTTAGATTTATATTTATTTACTCGCTTGATTTATTCTTTTTTATAAAGATAATCTAATAAAGATAAATGTATATATAAATATTATAAATGTACTCATTTGAATATACTTGTATTTAATTTATATCCATTTATTTACGCTTTTTAAACTCTAACTATGTATTAATTAAAATATACTACAAATTGTTTTGCAAATATTAATTTATTTGTGATTGAAGCTGAATGAAGTAAATAACATTTTAAATAACATTCAGATATAAATAAGCTATTTTAAGCTGTGTAATAATAGTTTTAATCAAACAAATGCAGCCTTTGTAAAAAACCAAATTAAAATGAAATAAAACTGGTTCAAAATATTAATAAAATCTATAATAGTTATCGTAATAAGGCTGTTCAGAAAAAGTCCTATAAATGTTATTTCTGTTTCTGAAACGGATGTATTCTTTGATTTATTCACTTTGTAAAACGTTGGCTCTGTGTCTGAATGCAGCTCTGTTTCTCTTCCTGCCTCGTCGAGCGTCACGTAAAGCGTTTCTGACCACAATCTCTCCTCAGACGGGAGGAAAAGCTCCTCTCGCTGCAAGTACAGCCAGTCAAAACGGGACACTGAATTTATCATTCTTCACGCAAATCAGGTTTATCTAAAGGCTTGCACGCTTTAAAGCGGACCTGTAGACACCGTCTCTGTAAGTGTTCCTGCATGCAAACAAACACTTAATCTAAATGGAAAAACGCAGCACAATAATGTTTTAATATAACTTGACGTGTGAAAGATTCATCTCGAGGGATGAGTTTATGTATTCAAACCTCTTCATCGCTTTTAATATTATATTAAAACATTTAAATATTAAACCATTTATTTATTCGCCCATTTTACTTCTTCATTTAAAAAGGAATTTTTTTCTTTAAAGTAGTTATTACTTCATTTAAACGAACTCGTAAACTAATTTAATCTTTTTTTTTTATACTTTTTATTTTAGCATTTAACTTCTATTTTTATTTATTTTAATCTAATTAGTATTTTTAATGTGTTTGCTTAATTATTTTACTTTACTTATTTATTCTGTTTTATTATTACTATATTTAATCTATTTGATTATTTTAATCTATTAAAATATAAATTTTAATATTATGAAAATGAATAAATAATTATTTATTAATTATTATTTTATTTAAACGCTGCTTAATTTATTTTAAGACATTTTATTTAAATGCATACATTTGAACTCCCAATTTAATACACATCACTAAATGTATATATTTTTATTAAATTGTCGCTTGATTTATTTTAAGATATTTTTATTTCATTGAATGAATTACATGTATTTACTTTATTCATTTATTTGTTATTGTTCATTCATTTCATAAATCATCCATTATTAACTTGTGTTAATCTGTTTTAGTTATTTCTTTCTTTTCTTTTTCCTGTGATGAGCAGCAGGTGGCGCTTGTCTCACATCATTTACAGATGAAGTTTTCCTCCTTCATAGACTACAGTCACACAGTCACCTACAGATAAAACCTCATTCTGAGATCGTATGTATTACATTTCCAGCAGCATCTGATATTAAATAATTAAATCATAAACTCCATTTGTGTAGAAACGAGATAAAGAATAAGTAAAGCTTTCACTCACCAAGGCTGCACTTAAATAATCACAGCAAAATTATTGCACTGTAAATGCGTCCCATGATCTTCAGAAATCATAATAATATACTGGTTTACCTTCAAAAACATTTCTGATACATTTTATTTTTCAGATTCGCAAATCGTTAAAAAGTTCAAAAACTTCACTGATCAATTATGATTTTTTTTATTTAAATCTACTTATATTTGTTTCTTTAATCTACTTTATTTATCACTTCTTTTTATTTATTTAAATACAAACACCTATTTATAATGAACATGTTTATGTAAAATTTAATATTTGATTTTAATTTGTTTAATTATTTACTTCATGTTTATATTTTGATTAATTTATTTATTTTTTTATTTTATTTTAAATTATTAATTCATTATTTACTTGTTTCTGTGTCTGTTATCGGAGGTCACGTTGCTCTGAAGTCTCTGAGACAAAGTTCATGCAGTTCGTGGGACCTTTGAACTCTGCCAAAAGCTTCCTAGCTCTTTCTTTTACAGCCTCCATTGTCATGGAAACTAGTATGTGCTTTCCAGTGGCAGAGTTCAGCACTCTGTGCAACAGACAGCCCCAGCAACGTTGTTCTGATCAAACAAATGAAATATGTATTTATATAATCCTGAACAAATTCTCCAACTCCATTTACAGAGAGCAGAGAGAGAGAGAGACAGAGAGACAGAGAGACAGAGAGAGAGACAGAGAGAGAGAGAGAGAGAGAGAGAGAGACAGAGAGAGAGAGAGACAGAGAGAGAGAGACAGAGAGAGAGACAGAGAGAGAGACAGAGAGAGACAGAGAGAGAGACAGGAGAGAGAGAGAGAGAGAGACAGAGACAGAGAGACAGAGAGAGAGAGAGAGAGAGAGAGAGAGAGAGAGAGAGACAGAGAGAGAGAGAGACAGAGACAGAGAGACAGAGAGAGAGAGACAGAGAGGAGAGAGAGAGGAGAGAGAGAGAGAGAGAGAGAGAGAGAGAGAGAGAGGGAGAGAGAGAGAGAGAGAGAGAGAGAGAGAGAGAGAGAGAGAGAGAGAGAGACAGAGAGAGAGAGAGAGAGAGAGAGAGAGGTGAGAGAGAGAGAGAGAGACAGAGAGAGAGAGAGAGACAGAGAGAGAGAGAGAGACAGAGAGAGAGAGAGAGAGGACAGAGAGAGAGAGAGAGAGAGACAGAGAGAGAGAGAGAGAGAGAGAGAGAGAGAGAGAGAGAGAGACAGAGAGAGAGAGAGAGAGAGAGGAGACAGAGAGAGAGACGGAGAGAGAGAGAGAGACAGAGAGAGAGACAGAGAGAGAGAGAGAGAGAGAGAGAGACAGAGAGAGAGAGAGAGAGAGAGAGACAGAGAGAGAGAGAGAGACAGAGAGAGAGAGACAGAGAGAGAGAGAGAGAGAGACAGAGAGAGAGAGAGAGAGAGAGAGAGAGAGAGAGACAGAGAGAGAGAGACAGAGAGAGAGAGAGAGAGAGAGAGAGAGAGAGAGACAGAGAGACAGAGAGACAGAGAGAGAGAGAGAGACAGAGAGAGAGAGAGAGAGAGAGAGAGAGAGAGAGAGAGAGAGAGACAGAGAGAGACAGGAGAGAGAGAGAGAGAGTGTGTGTGTACTGTATCGGGGAGGGGGTGTATAGTATCACAGACGACACACACACAAGTCTGTCAGATTTTCGTTCCTCAGACACTTTTCTCGCCTAGATCTCGCAGACACACACACACACACACACACACACTGACTGCAGACGCCCTTCCCCTGCCGGAGGTCACATGACCCTGTGGGAGTGGTGACTGAAGCTGTTCTTGTTAGAGGTCAGCGTTTTCCCGCCGTACTCCTGCTGAAAGACACGCCCCTCATCTCCATCAGACTCAGAGCACTTCCTGTCAAACTGCACCACGTTATTATATACTTATTCATCTGTTTTGGGAGAGAGAGGATAATCAGAGGGAGTGGATAAACATTACTCTGGGTTGATTCTGTGTGTGTGGAGTGTGTTTCTGTGTGTGTGTGTGTGTTTCTGTGTGTCTGTGAGTGTGTGTGTGTGTCTGTGAGTGTGTGTGAGTGTGTGTGTGTGTGTGTGTGTGTGTGTGTGTGTGTGTAGAGCAAATCCAGAACTCTCCAAATGAATAAAAGGAAAAAGAGACAATAATACAAATCACGAGATATGAACTTAAACTAACAAGACAAGTTAAAGTCTCATGAGTCTGTAACAGTTGTGAAAAAACTATATTAAATGAAGGATGAAGTAGATTTAATACAGAAAATGCTCCACACACATATAACTACTCTCTGAGGTGTTTTTGTCTGCGCCATGGCTTGTGCTCAGTGATGCAAGATATTGCAAGCTTTGTGAGTGAACACACAACGGCACAAACAAATATGAAATACATATTTAAGAGTCACACGGACACGGCCGATCCGAACAACCTGGGCTTTCTTCCTTCAGAACCTCATTAAACCTGACGCGCTTTACATAAACAGATGGTGTGGTTGAAAGAAAGGCTGTGTTTATTCGATTAAAAACACTGTAAAATTGTCAAATATTATTACAATCTAAAATAGATGATCCTGTGTGGAATATCCGCTCAATTTCATTTTATTTTCTGTGATCAAATCTGGAATTTTCAGCATTGTTAACACAGCCTTCGTGTCTCGTGATCCCAATATCCTAATAACACAATCGATCTGCCGACAAACATGATTATTATCGACGTTGAAAACATTTATCCGCGATGCATTTTGTTTTTCGATTCACAGACGAACAGAAAGTTTATTTATTCAAACAGAAATGGTTGTAACGTGAATAAATGTCTCTAGTGTCACTTTTTGATAAGTTTAATGCGTGCCTTGATAAATAAAAGTGCTCATTCTGAATGGCAGTGAAGGTCTTGTAAGCAGTAATAACATTATTCAGAATAAGAGGAGGGAGAGAGAGAGAATCAATAAACTAAAATATATATAATAAATATATATTTTTTATATATATATATATATATATATATATATATATATATATATATATATATATTTTTTTTTTTTTTTTTTTTTTTTTTTTTTTTTTTTTCTTACTTTTTCTGCTCATGTACTGGTATGCATCATCATTTTGTTTTATCATCCGCACATGTATTTTCTCGCTCAGCCTATGCTCTGTTACACATTTCAGTCCACGTGTTCGTGAACGTCTTTAAATCCATAAGTCGCGCCGCTACTTGATCTTTACGGCCTCAGAGGACCGTCAAGCACTGTACGCCCGTGATGATGTCAGTTTGCTATTTACTTCCAAATGTGAATGACTGTGCAGAGCCGAGGAGAATTAATCAGGCGCCGCGTGACCTTCCCGCGCGCAAAAACAGCAGTGGGGAGGGGGCCATCCGTGGTGTAACGTTGCGTCATAACAACCAAAGGAGTGTTATTATCCATACTTGGGCTTTAGGAAATTAATAGACGTTGTGAAGACACATCGATTGCATAAAATGTTCATTCGGAGGCAGATTGGGCTCAAAACGGACATCTTTATGAGATCACATTCTGATCACATTCTGCCCTGGCATGTTCTAGCAAACAGTACAGTAGTTTATGAAGTCATCATTAAAAAAACTAAACCTCTAAAAACAATCGTGAACCTACAAGATAAAGCAACAATCACGTATATATGGGCTTTATGACGGCAATTATTGGTCACATGGTTTCTACGACGTCGCATTTATAAGCCCCACCACAATTAAATCACAAAAATAATATAACTATGTACTAAATGTTAAATTTGATTTGCTGCATGCGTGACACGCACTGGGCCTGAATGTGTTATGTAACGTTACATACACGTTGCAATTAGGTTATAAAATGTTTGATGCAAAACGTAAACAAGCGACTGTGGCAAATGAGCAGTGCAGAAAACAAAAGGCTCGGGAGAATCAATCAAACAGGCTAGGAAGGGCTTTCCAGAAACCCGGAGTGCTCTGTAGAAAGTGTTTAGAAGTCAGAGGGCACAAAATGGCGATGACTCTGTTATTCACAGTGGATGATGTTCCGATTTCGTGCTGTTGAATAAGCAGGTTTAAGGTCAGCAGCTCATTTTCCATTGTGGGTCAGCAAAGTGCAAACTCCCCCTCCCCCCATTCTCCCCTGCTGCGTCACAATACCTGAAGCGCGCGCCTAACAGACAGCACGGAGAGGAGTCTTTTACTCAAAAGATGACATTTTACTTTTGCGAAATCACTTCATATTAGTCATAGAAGTAGTTATTATGTGTAGTAGTTATTTTTTCCATTTGTGCATTGGTTTATGTATTGATAAGGTGTGATGCTATAGTTTACTAAATAATCAGATGCACAATAAAAAATAAAACAGGTGGGAAAATCTTTTGTAACTTTTTCATATTTAACATTTACAATAAAAATTATTAACATTTAGTATAATAAAATAGCCATAAAATATACCTTTGCATTTTAATTTAACTCTGCATAAAATTCTTTACTTTGCAGAATTATTTAAAATTTAAAATAAAATTTAAAAATTAATTTTTGTATGTGTGTATATATATATATATATATATATATATATATATACAAAATTGAATTTAAATAATGCAAAATTTATATATATATAAAAATATAAAATATAATATATTAAATATATATATTATTCTGTATTATATATATATATATATATATATAATAAAATACAAATAAATTTACCATTTTTTAAATTAAATTTTGTATAAAATGTACTATACAAAAGTCTTATTATTTAAGGTTTAAAATAAATGTTATTTAGAATTAATTCGATTTTTGTACAAAACCCATACTATTTAAAAGCGTACTGTATACATTTCCCATTTGAATTTAATTTAGCTAAAATATTAAGTAACGTAGTTTACAATGACATTTTCCTTAAAAAAGCGTCTCACGATTTACACGCTTACGATAAATGTAATTTAGCATTTTATTTAATTTCTTACTAAAATGCTCACGTATCATTTAGCATTAACTTTTTATTAAATACTTCATAATATTCAATGTAATTTTTAAGGACATTTTAAAAGCTTAACTTTCTATAAAAATGCAATATCAAACATTTAAAACAAATGCAATACAAAATGCCTACTACATTATATATAGTTTAGCATTTTAACTTGTTTAAAATGCTTTACTGTACAAAAAGGCCTTTTTTTAAATAAATTTGAACTAAAACGTCTTGCTGTTTTAACGCGCTTAAAATACAAATGCTATACACTGCAGAATTAGTAAGAGTAGTATGATAGTGTAGTCGCCTGATAGGGCGCTCACTAGGTATGGAGACGCGCCCGGCCGCTCTCTCTCACGCGCGCGCGCTCTCTCTCTGCCGTAGTAAGTGCGCGCGCGCTATTCTGCCGCCGTCTTCCGACGCTACGTTTCTGCGAGAAATACACAGGAAACTTGTCTAAAAACACACCGGATCGACCCCGAACGTCCGCCTCGGCAGACGAGACCCCCGACCGCCGTCTTCCGTCGACCTTTCAACGGACTAAGAGCGAGCCGAGCGGCTGAGGAAACCCGACCGAAGATGGGCGCAAAGTCGCGGTTCGCACACTGAAGTTGGAGGATATTTTCCCGGTGAGAGTGAAGAGAAGCGGCGACTCGATCCTCGGCGGTAAGGAGAGGCGACCCCTCGCTCGCTCGGACTTTCCCCGCGTCTAAGTGTTTGGAAATCTTTTGTGGCGAAACTCGTGTTTGAATGAAGTTTCCCAAACGCCGCTCAAGTCTCGTTTCCGCCCGTTAAACCCCGGAGAGCGCCGCGGGCGACGCGAGCAGTCGATGTAACCCCTTTCTTGCTCGGTTTTTGTGCCGAAACGCGCTTAAAAGCCGTTAGATTCAGCGGCGCGTGCTGGGGTGGGGAGGCCGAGCCAGCCTTACTAGGGAACACTAGATAGTTCACTTCTCGTGCTAGTTGTTACGCTTCGGTAAAAGCGCGCTCGCTAAAACGCACTTTTAAACATCTCGTGTTCTCAAATGCGGACCAAAGCCAACTGTAAAAAAAATTATATATATATGTGTGTGTGTGTGAGGAAAAAGCTGATTAGTTAAAATCTCCACACACTGTGTCACGTGAACTGATTTAGCAGGGCTAGCTTCTTTCGCGTACTAGCATACTTTTCGGAAGTAGTTTGAGCGCAGTGACTGAACTCCTCCGGCACTTGTTGATCTCGGCCGCTGGATCCTGACAGACTCTGATTAGTTTTGGTAGTTTAGTGTTTTTACACTTTTAAAAAGCACCTCTGTCTTCAAGGAGAGGTTTTCACTCGACGCAGTGCAGTTTAACGCGCTTTTTAAGCATGTGCTAGTCAGAAGAAGCGTGTTGTTTTCAGTAGTGTTTGTTTGTTTGTTTGTTTGTTTTCTTCATTTCAACCAGACTCTTACATTTTTTTTTTTTTTTTTTTTTCAAAACTTTTTTGAAACATCAAAAGTAGATTCTAAGTGGGTTTCTATGGACACGAAAATCACCTTGTGAAGTTATTTTAATTTATTTAATCTTTACATCTTTGACCCGAATATTTAATGATCTGGAAATATAAGACATATAATGAACTAAAGATAAATGAACTGTGTGTGTGCGTGTGTGTGTGTACACATCTACATATAGTAGTCAGGTTTTAAAATGATTCATAAAAAATGATTTTTTTGGTTTTAAAATGATTCCTTTCATCAAAGTTGTCCTAAAATAATAACTTTTCTTGTCTTAGGACAACTTTTGAACTTCTTTAAATACTGTGTGTATGTGTGTGTGTGTATGTGTATATATATATGTATATGTGTATATATATATATATATATATATATATATATATATATATATATATATATATATATATATATTATTAGTATATTATATATATATATATATATATATATATATATATATATATATTATGTATATATATATATATATATATATATATATATATATATATATACACACAAATATATTGTATTAGTGTGTATATATATATATATATATATATATATATATATATATATATATATATATATATATATTTATTTTGTATTAGTATATATTTTTATTAGTTGTATAAGTATTTAGGACAGTAGAACAAATATTTATAATAAGGAAATTAAAATGTTTATAATTATTACTTAATATGGAAAAATTGTGAAACAGACAAAATAATAAAAAAAAAAAAAAAAAAACTGGGTTTCCACATTTACAGTCAAAAAATGTGGCAAAAAAAAAAAAATATATATATATATATATATATATATATATATATATATATATATATATATATATATATATATATATATATATATATATATATAATTTTTATAATTTTTTTTTTTTTAAACAAATTACTTAAAACCAGTTTAGTACACATTACCCACACGGTGACTAATTTTACTAAGTCAGCGTGTTTTAGTGAGTTGGAAATATTATGATGAAAGTCGTAGTTACTAATCTCTGACTAGGGCTGGGCGTTTATTTCCGATTTCTATTGATTCATTTGTATCAACTATTTTTTGTTTGTTTTTTTAACTGAGGAATCAAGATTTTTGCATCTAAATATTACCAGATGTCAGAATTAGGCGCTTTACTGGCAGTAAAGAAAGGCCGTGAGTTTTCAAGTGCACTTCTTTTTAGTTCTACGTTTAAAGACGGTCATGTAAATTAGAATTGAGTTGAATAGTGAGTGTTTTTAAAGCGTTTTCATTGTAGCCTGGTATTTCTGAGCGTAAGGCTTCTAGAAGAGAAAGTCTACGCGGGACGTAGAGATTAAACGATGTGTTAAATACTTCTTTATCTAGAGGATTCATAACAAACTGAGTTAAATTTTGAAGTTGTTTTGAACTTTTTATTTATATTTCTTAAAGCGGTAGTTTACTGATATTGAATTTTGTCATCGTTTAGACTCATTTTGTTATTATTTCCCCTGTTTACTGCGATGCGGCTCCTTTCTGAGCACTTCTTGAGTTTGCATAATAAAATGTAAACATTTTTGCTGATGAATCTAGAAAAATTAAAATCTTAGCAGCGTTTAAAAATATAAACATTTCATACGTTTTTTTTCAAGTTTTATGGGTTTACTTGATCAGGCGTGCCTTTAAAATTTTTCTTGTCAAACTAAAACAAACAAAAAAAAAAAGAAATCTAGAAAAAATAAATGAGGAAAAATTAGTATGCAAATTTTATTTTTTTATTATTTGTTAAACTTGGAATACATTCTAAATTGCATGGTTTATTGAATCTGGAAAAATCGAAGCAGAAAAACAAATGAATAAAACACAAAGCGAGAGTAAGGCTTACAATACAGGCAGCACGACATATAGAATAAAGCGTCTTTAATGGATTCAGATCCGTTTGATGTCGTGTCTAATCTTCATTCATCCTCGCTGGTACGAACAGCTTTAGATTTGTCGCGTCGTTGCAGTGCGACTGAGTTGAGGGCTAATGGGATTGAAGTGAGAGTTGTGGTCTTGGGATTTTCTCAGGATTCGAGCAAAGCCCTCGGCGTTCACCGCAGAGACAAATCCCTCTGAAAGAGAAGAACTAGGCCGTCCTGGCATCTCGAGACGGAGACAACCCTCGTTTCGATCGAACCTCGACCGCTGCGTTGAGTTTCCAACAAATCTGATGAAATCTAGATAATAGTTTATTTTATTGGGCGTGCCACTGAAGAGCGTTTCTGTTTCCGTTAAACGCTTTCCTTTCGGCGTTCTATCTATCTATCTATTCGTGAGCTGAGCGTAGCTATGAAATGAAAGCGTAAAATGTAGCGACACGATTGAGAAAATCCAGCCGCCCCACAGAAATAAATGACAGTTTCACAAGCGTTCGGTGTAGAAAAGCGGCGTGAATATTTTACGATTTGTTGTTCGTTTTCGATCAAATAAGCGCAGGCGATGGAGACGTGTTTTGCTCTCACTGTACTGTTGTGTGCACGGAGATGTGTGTGTGTCATTGAATCTGCAGAAGCAGTGTATACTGATAGTGATGGGAATAACGGACCTTACTAATTGTGTTAGTATTATTTAATTTCAGTAATGCTTAATCAGACAAACGCGTTACCATTACTGACAATAAAATGTCTAGAATGTATTATGATAAATTATATATATATATATATATATATATATATATATATATATATATATATATATATATATATATATATATATATATATATATATATATATATATATATATATAAAACTGCTGAGTTTCTCTGCCAGTGGGCGGGCTAATGCATAAAAAGACGATCTTATTGGCTGGCACTTATCATCCCTGTTTTGATTCCAGCGAATCAATTCAAGTGAACTGCGTGATTAATATTCACGAACCCAGCAGATTAATCCTTAGTGCATTTTATATTTTAATTAGAAGAAGAATGCATGGTAGTTTTAGATTATAATTAAATAAATATGCATTTATACTTTATATGAGTATAATATATTTATAGCCTATTATATAAATTCTTGACTGACTGCTGCTATATGTCCGTAGATAAATAGTGTAGATGTACAATGCTTTATAATAATAATTTATTATATTTAGTTTCTTGTTTCATCCATTTAACATTTTAATATTAGGTGCATCCGAGTTTGCCGGTTGTTTATTTTTAATTTAAGAAACTCCATAGTTACTTTCCCTAGTAATTAGTTCCTTTAATTGGAGTTAGTTACCATCTGTGAGAAGTAACTAGAACTAATGACTTTTTTTAAGTGTGTGTTTGGACGTGAAAGGGCTGTAATGTGAGTCTTGATACGATTTCTGTGTTGAAATCATTAATAACCGTCACTGCAGATGAATGTTTGTCTTTGCTCAGAGCGACTTTATTTAAATTCAATATTTACCTTAAATGGTTTTGTTTGAAGAAAATCAGCCTGCATTTGCTGATCTGCTTCTGTGCACGCTTTTGTAAAATTATTTATATTTATTTATATTTATATTTATTTATATTTATATTTATATTTATTTATCTATTTATTTTTATATTTATTTATTTTTATATAAATGTATTTCTTTTTATATATATATAAATGTATTTTTTTATATTTATACATTTATTTATTTTATATATATATATATATATATGTGTGTGTGTGTGTGTGTTGTGTTTTATATATTTAATTTTATTTATATTTAATTATATAATATAATATTTAATTATATAATATAATTTTTTTCACACACACATATATATATATATATATATATATATATATATATATATATATATATATATATATATATATATATATTTCAATCACAGTGATGTTATGCATCTAAACGGCTTTCAGTTGAAGTTTTTAGTCCTTTATACAGCACTCGTGTGATTCAGAGCAGCTTTAAACGGTGATTTAATGAGAATCTGCTGAAAAGACAGTAGTAAGCGGTTAATGAATGCCCTAAAACCCATCGTCACGTACAGCTCTACTGCTTTATTAGGCTCTGGTTTGTCCAGGAATGAACACGGCAGCAGGAGGGAATGGTCTCGACGCTCCTCCTCGGTTCAGTCTCCTGCGAGCCGCGCGTGTTTTACGGCGCTCAGGAGAAAATGGCTGCTGTTTGCAGATCCTGAGCACATCTGTCAGAGGAGACCAGCCAGGAGAAAAAGAGCCTCCGCAGCTTCGCCTGTCCTGATTTCCACATCAATCACTCCCGCGGTTTCTTCTGGCTCCACGTTTGTGACGATTTCATCCTCGCTTTATATATTAACCTAGTTTGCGTTCATTCAGCAGGATTGTTGTTAATCTCTCTTTTAGGACCTGCTGGCGTTAACCATTTCATTACAGCAGTTTATTTTTTCTACCAGGGTTATTATTATACTGAAAATATAACCATGTAAATAAAACATTTTAGTTTATTAGAAATAAATGCGAACTGGAATAGATTTAAATGCGGTTAGTTGCTTCAAATTTTTTAGTTTAACTAGATAAAAATAATAAAAATCAATAAACCTTATTGACCGAAATAATAATAAAATGATTCATAAATATTTATATTAATGCGCATGTACTTTACAGGCTAAATAGAATTAGCGACGTTGGGAATTTAGATTATTTTGGTGTGTTTTATTTATTAAAATTTTTTTTTGTTCACGACACGTTTGAAAATCATTGGTTCTCCAGCAAATGCATCAAATATTACGTTATGCTTTGAATACAGTCCGACTGTAAAGCTGCTGAGAGAGCCGTGGGCTGTTTGAAGCCGTTTCCTGTAATCAGACGCCGCTTTGCAGTTCAGTCACACTTCAGGAAGCGCCGGGTTTATTTCTGGAGCACATTACTCAGCGAAAGCAGGCCAGATGCGTCCGAGGTGATGTTTATCCTGCGTGATGAACCCGGGCTCCGGCTCAAGGACGCTGGGATTCAGCACTCGTCTGTGTGTTAGATTACTGAACGCTTGTGATGCTGTTTGTCTCGTTCACCATCATCACATTGGGCTACTTCTGACGTCACACGACGGTGTTTAGTAGAGGACCAAAGGACCAAAAAACACCCTGTTTATCAGGAATAGAAGTATTTTTTTATTCTGTGACTTGTATTTCAAAGCAAAGTGTATAATGCATTTAAGATTAAGATGAGTTTGTTTTTGTCATCAGCTTTGTATAAGTGTCTCCGTAATGGATGTGAATGGGTGCCGTCAGTATGAGTCTGATAATAAACATCTCTATGGTCCGGAGAAGACAAAAGATGAATTCAGCATATATATAATATATATATATATATATATATATATATATATATATATATATATATATATATATATATATATATATATATATATATATATATATATATATATATATATATATATATATTATATATTATTTATATATTTATTTATTTACATATTTATTTATTTATATTTATAATTATTTTTAAATTATTTTTATTTTTTATTGTTTATTATTATTATTTAAACTCAAATTATTACTATAATTATCATAATATAATAACTTCTCCCCCGGTGAAAACGTCTATCTGCTGTTGTCTCTCACATCCAGACTCGTTTCAACTCGAGCACGTTTACAGAAAACGTTCATTTCCTCAAGAATGACTCTTTTAATACAGTTGTTGTTTCTATTTTATTCAAGCCTACTTTTTATATTTTTCACTCCTGGTCTGTTAAAACCAATTCAGATGTTTTGATTTGTCGCGAGAGGAGCGAAAATACAATTTTATAATCTTTAAGTATTTTATTTGCTGTGTTACTCCTCTTCTGTATATATTTGTTTTCTCTCTTAACAATGCCGTTTTGCCCTGCGTGTGTAACTTATAGGCGCATGTGACCTATTTTCCACAAAGTACGGTACTTTATTATTATAGTAGTAGTAGTTTTCTGTCGCTGGGTTTCGTGGTAATCTTCTGTATGCATGCAGTCGTCCTCTGTGTGAAGTAGAGGTCTGTAGGGACGCCGTCTCGTGTTGAATTCCCCAGGTCTGGTTTATCTGCGGCTCTCTCGTGACTCTGTTCATTAGCTGCATAATTACACTCCTCTTTAGTATAGAGCCGGCGTGCAGGCAGAGACAGTCGTGTCTTACGGGCTGGTTTGTGTCAGATAATGAACACTGGATGAAAACAGTCTCTCCAGGGTCCTGATAAAGACACGGGGCTCTCCTCACCCCTGCTGGTAGTGTTTATAACTACACCCTTCTGCTGCAAAGGGACTGAGAATCTAAAAACCTTCAAAACAAAAAAAACATTGCATGTACAAATGTCTAAAGTAGCTAAAAAAATATAGAAATAATGCTTATAAATTGCGTTTAATATGCATTAAATATAATAAAAATACTAAATATATAGTAAAGAATGCTTTATAAATAATTCTACGTATTGAAATTTACTATATATTTTTGTTTATAAAGTAACTTTTTGTTTTACAAATTTATATATATATATATATATATATATATATATATATATATATATATATATATATATATATATATATATATATATATATATATATAAATAAAAATTTTTATATTTATACATTTCCGTTGTAGCTATTTTAGTAGCTCTAACTGAATAAAAATGATATTAATTTACATTCAGTTACTATTTATTCTGATTAACAAGCGTGTTTATTTTAAGGCCGTGGCATAATGCATGTGATTTCCAGAAGAAAATAAGTCAGATGTTAATTTTCTGAATATCATGTTTCCGCGAGGCCGACCGAGAGCTCCAGCGTCGCTCATCCTCTGAGGTTGAGCTAAGATGAGCATTACCAGTGATGAAGTCAACTTTCTGGTCTACAGATATCTGCAGGAGTCAGGTAAAGCACCTGGAAGGGATGTGACCCGGGCTCTTCTGCTCAGGGCTTGTGTTAAAGCTGCGGTGTCTTGGTGCTGCAGGTTTCTCTCACTCGGCGTTCACGTTCGGCATCGAGAGTCACATCAGTCAGTCGAACATCAGCGGGACTCTGGTGCCTCCTGCTGCCTCATCTCTGTCCTGCAAAAGGGCCTTCCAGTACGTGGAGGCGAGATCAGCATCAACGAGGTGATCGTCTTCATCAACCTGGCTTTATCTGCAAAAGGATGCAAAATCAATTAATTACATAATTTAAAAAAAAACCAAATTTAATTAGTCCTGTCAATTAATTGAGTCATTGCATCCAAAATAAGTTTTTCAAACATACACGTATATTAAAATGTATTTATATGTAATATAATTTGTGTGTATTATTATTATTATTATTAATATAATAATATTATATATATATATATATATATATATATATATATATATATATATATATATATAATTTTTTTTTTTTTTTTTTTTTAATGCAATTGATCATTTCACAGCACTAAATTAAATGTATTCAAAATAATCAACAAGGATATTATTAACACTGTCAAGCCACTTTAGATTTTTATTTTCTCTGACAAAGAAATTCTATGACCATTTATTAAAAAATATAAAACTTAAACCCACTTATTTTATTTTTATTTTTAGGTTGTTGTTTTTAGTTATCCTTTATTTCAAATAATAACTTTTTTTTTTTTTTTTTTTAGTTTATACCAACCTTGCTCTAAACTTTTAAGCGCTTGAAATGATCAATGAATTTTTAAAACATGTCAAAACAACAATAATAAAATTTCAGTTGATAAAGATGGATATTTTTTTAATTTAAATTTTTGATTTATTATTATTATTATGTCAATCTCTTTATTTTAAGTAAAATAGAGCATTTTTACTAAAAAAAATGCTGAGATATTTATATTTTTGTATCATTTCATTTTAAAAAGACTACAAATGAATGTAAATATCCTAAATTAACGAACCATGAAGAAATCCAAGCCCCGGAGGGTATGTCTTGTCTCTTTGGCTCGTGTTTGACCGCGGTCTTGTTTCAGGATGGCACCGTGTTCGACGGCCGGCCGATCGAGTCTCTGTCTCTGGTGGATGCCGTGATGCCGGACGTGGTTCACACCAGACAGCAGGCGTTCAGAGACAAACTCGCCCAGCAGCAGAAAGCCAGCGGCTCCGGCGCGGCTCAGTCTCACGCCACCAAGAACGGAGACACGCCGCTCAACGGAGAGGAGAACGGCACCCACTCGCTCAGTACGTCTTCAGCCTGACTCCGTGAAGATGCTAATGGAGCCATGGGCTTATCCGTTGAACTGAAATGTTCATCCGTTGAACTGAAATGTTCAACTAAAACTTGAAAGACGAGACATTTAGTCGACTAAAACTAAACTGGATAAGATTGACAAGTGACTAGGACATTTAACACAGGACTTATATGCATTTATTTGGTCCAAAAAATTACATTTCAATAAATTGGTTTAAAATGGCTCTTCTTTTTGAATATATTTTAAAATGCAAATTATTTCTGTCAATTTTGAAAGCTGATTTTTTTTTTTTTGCATGATCCTTCAGAATTGATTCTAATATTCTGATTTGCTGTTAAAAACATTTACCATCATCATTATTATTATTACTTTGAAAACAGCTGAAAATGTTTTCTTTGAGGGTTTTTATTTTTTTATAGGAGCACAGGTTTTATTTTTCTCTGTTTCTCCTCTCAGATAATCACGTGGAGGCGATGGAGGTGGACAGCGAGGTCCAGATTCCCGCCACCGTGTTGAGGGGTCACGAGTCGGAGGTCTTCATCTGCGCCTGGAACCCCGTCACTGACCTCTTGGCCTCAGGGTGAGTTTCCATCTGACCTCTGACCTCAAGGGGCGGAGCTGGAGGTGTGATGACTTTGTACAGCTCACTCTTTTTTTATTTATTTATTTTTTTCTCCAGTGTGAAATCGCTTGAATTTCCTCAAATGTTTATCAATAATTACACAATAGACCTATATACTTTTTACTTTAAATATTTAATAATTATATAGATTTTTTTTTAATTAATTTTAATTTGTATAAATTAGTTATTTTATTAGTTTTATGAATTTTATTTAAATTTATTTTTATTAATTTAATACATTTTATTTTAACATTATAATATATAAATATATTAAACTAAAAAATTATTCAGAATTTATAATGCATGTATCGTATTTATAAAAAAAAAAAAGGAATCAAGATGAAAAGTGTTTATTACATTTGTTTGTGTGTATGCAAAAATTAGTGCATGTTCAGAAAACTTCATGCAGATTTGCAATGTAATCAATAAACTGGGGAAATATGGTGATATGTCCCTCATGTAGAAAATGTGCTTCTTTATTTGTGTTTTTGATGCGGCAGCTCCGGAGACTCAGCGGCGAGGATATGGAACCTGATTGAGAACAGCAGCGGCGACTCGACTCAGCTGGTCCTGCGCCACTGCATCCGAGAGGAGGTCAGGGCGTGCCCAGCAACAAAGACGTGACCTCGCTGGACTGGAAACGTGAGGCTCCGATAATCCTCCAATCTTGAATAAAAAGCACACTGGATGTTTGAGTGTCGTCAGGCAGCTTATGTAGATGCAGTGACCTCTGTGTAGGTCTTGGGCGCCTTTGTGGACCTGTCCGGTTTTAGCGCTCAACGCAGTGGATTCAAAATATCGCTGAGAGAGGTTAATGTGAGACGACGAAAGCAAGCGCTTGCGCACAGTGCACATTTGTCATTTCCTAGAAAGACGTCTGTCGTTGTTTAACTTGCATGAAAGACGCACGCATAGAAAGTGTGTGAAGTTCTACTTGCCTCTGATTCTCATGTTTTTACATGAAAAAAGTTTTTGGATTTCGGTCCTTTTGAATTAAATGCTGCGTGATACAAACACAATTGAAGAAGCAACTTAACTGTATATTATTTTAAACATTACGCCCTTTTATCAGACACATGATGCGCTGGTAATGTTTTTGCCAATCACGCCCTCTTGTGGCGGGAGAGAAGCCAAGCTTTTTTTTTGACTGAAATCATGCTTTTTAAATTGAAATATATTCACAAAATTAGATTTTTAGGTTTTCAGCCAGTTTGACAGCCCTACAAAAAACAGACGAAATGAGCTACACCAAAAAATCAAGATTAGTTTATTTTTTTTTTGATAGAAATCAATAGAACTGGTGTATTGTTTTTTTATTTTATTTATCACTTGAAATATGACGGAATCTTAAGTGAGATCTCCAGACTAAACAAATAAATAAATCTTGAACTTTGATAATTAATATAGGCTACTTTTTCCTAGTTTTGTCCAGCCTTAAAATAATTTGAATAGAAAATCATGAGAAATTGCAATTTTAAAAATCAATTCATTTTTGTTCTCCAACTTAATTTAAGCACTATTAAAAGTTTCAGCTCTTTAATCTTCTGAAATTACAGGATTTAAAAATGGATTTATTTATTGTTTTATATTTTAAGTATTTAAATTTGAATATAATTACATAACTGCAGCTAATTTAAAATACTTTAGTAATTTAAATAAATCAAAATGTAATTATATTTAAAATTAATAAATCGACTAATAAGCAGGGAAATATATTTAAAAAATATATTTTAATATTAATTTGTTGCCTATGAAACTAAGAATATTTTAAATAAATCATAGGAAAAAGCACTATCTCTCATCTTATAAGAATGATCATCAGATCGCTTTAACATTTAAGTTTTGAATGCATTATATTTTTAATCACTCATTTATGTAATAGCCCTTGCGTGGTCCTTAAAAGTCAATTTTACTCTGTTTAGGCTCTGGCTGAATTCATCGTGGCCCCCTGGATATAATTCTAATGAGCTGAAAGTTTGTCTTCTTTCCTCATTGCGTCTTGTTTCTGTCTCCAGAGTGACGGCACGCTTCTAGCGACCGGGTCTTATAGTGGTTTGCAAGAATATGGACAAAAGATGGTAAGTGAAGTGATTTCTTGGCATCAGAGCAGGCCGTGAGTGTCTCGTTTAACCAGCTGGTTTAACCCGTTAACCAGGTAATCTCAGCAGCACGCTCGGGCAGCATAAAGGACCCGATATTTGCACTCCGTGGAACAAGAAAGGCAACAGCATCCTGAG
This sequence comes from Puntigrus tetrazona, assembly GCF_018831695.1. Lineage (NCBI taxonomy): Eukaryota > Metazoa > Chordata > Actinopteri > Cypriniformes > Cyprinidae > Puntigrus > Puntigrus tetrazona. The sequence goes on from NW_025047846.1 coordinate 200,104, forward strand.
CGCGGAGTGGACAAGGTCCGTATCTGATCCGGGCTTTTCTCATTTGAGCTGTGCATTCATGCATTCAGAGGGACAATTTTTTTTTAAATAGTTATATAATTTCATAGTTGTATATTTTTCCTGCTGCAGACGACAATCATTTGGGGCGCTCACAGGGAGAAGCCAAGCAGCAGTTCCCCTTTCATTCAGGTGACTTTACAGCGTTCATTTCAAGAGATTTTAACATTTGTTTTCAGGTTTATTAACCCGTATGTTGGGCCTGTGAAACAGTTTCATGTTTTTCTTTTTAATGGCTAAAATATTTGTTGTTCAAAGGCATGTCAAATAATTTGAAATGGTGGAGATTATGCAATATATCAGTAATTAATTAAAAGTTGATAAGCGATTACGATTGAAGGCTCTATGAATTCAGTTTTAGTTCATTTCCAAATTCTGTTATTTATTTTAAATAAGTAATCTACTTTTTTATTCTTTATATTTAAATAGTAGTTAAATGTAACGAATTAGATAAAAATATAAAAAGTGACTTAAATGCATATTTTTAAAAAACTGTTGATACACTGTAAAATAGGCATATTAATAATATTTTGTAATATTTAAAAGCGGTGTTAAATTTAAATTTATAAATGAAACTAACAAATTATGTGCTGTCTGTTTGAACTTTTCTGGGATGTAAGAATTAATACAGAATAAGCGGTGGTAATTAAATAAAGACACACCACAGTAACAATTAAATTAAGAATGTGTTTTAAAGAAAGTGTGACACATCTGTGCTTTAGCGTCCAAATTTAAAGACAGAGAAAATTGTGATGTTCCCTCAAAAAAAAAAAAATAGTAGTAGTATTACGTTGAAGTACATTCACCTGTAAAATAGTCATACGTTTCTGTTTCCATTCAGTTTCTTTGAATTGAATGGAGCTTTTATTTTGGAGGGTTAGTGAATGTAAGTGTGTGTGTGTGTGTGTCTCAGCGCCGGCTCTGGGCGTGGACTGGCAGAACAACAGCACCTTCGCCTCCTGCAGCACTGATATGTGTATTCATGTGTGTCGCCTGGGCAGTGAGCGACCGCTCAAGACCTTCCAAGGGCACACGGTGAGCAGCACACACACAGACACACGCACACAGACACACGCACACAGACACAGACACACGCACAGACACACACACGCACGCACAGACTCACGCACGCGCAGACAGACACACAGACACACACGCAGACACAGACTCACGCAGACACAGACTCACGCGGAGCACAGACTCACGCGGAGACACAGACTCACGCGGAGACACAGACTCACGCGGAGCACAGACTCACGCGAGCACAGACTCACGCGAACACAGACTCACGCAGACACAGACTCACGCAGACACAGACTCACGCGGAGCACAGACTCACGCGAGCACAGACTCACGCGAGCACAGACTCACGCGCGACACAGACTCACGCGAGACACAGACTCACGCGGGCACAGACTCACGCAGACACAGACTCACGCGGAGCACAGACTCACGCGAGACAGACTCACGCAGAGACAGACTCCACGCGGAGACAGACTCACGCAGAGACAGACTCACGCAGAGACAGACTCACGCAGAGACAGACTCACGCAGAGACAGACTCACGCAGAGACAGACTCACGCAGAGACAGACTCACGCAGAGACAGACTCACGCAGACAGACTCAAGCACACAGACTCAAGCACGCGCAGACAGACACGCACACACACACACAGACTCACGCAGACACACAGACACACTCACACACAGGGTTCTCCAGCAGCTGATAAACGTGTGTGTGTTTGTTTGTTTGCAGAACGAAGTCAACGCCATTAAATGGGACCCTTCGGGGACTCTGCTGGCCTCCTGCTCAGACGACATGACGCTGAAGGTAGAGTTACGTCCCAATATTTATTTGCACCCATGTTTCTACATGCAACACTTCCTTTGATCGGGTCGCCTGGTTTTATAAGCGTGTATGTGTGCAGTCTTATGCAAAAGTTTCAGCACCGCTTGATAACAGATTTGGGTTATTTTTATTAAAAGATGTTAACACAGTCTCACTTGAAATGTAAAAAATGTGCAATATTTTCAGCAAAAATTGATGCACAGTTACTTCTTATGCCATAAATTGAACAAAGAAATAAAAACATTATTATGGCTCTCTTAGAGTTGGATCTCATTAGTAAATGCAACCTACAAATACTTCAAACACACTCAACCACAATGGGATCCTCTAAACAGCTGTGTAAAACAGGAGAAGGATACAAGAAGATAGTCCACTGATTTAAAAGTCATTGAAGATTTGGGGTAGATCTTAAAGAGAGTCGTGCCATAAGTCAGCCAAAAGATATCACAGAACTAGAAGCATTTTCAAGGAAGAATGAGAAAAATCCCAAGTACACGATTGAAAGACTGCCATTAAAAAGTGTTACGAAGTACTGATTATGTAGGGTCTTCAATTAAAACAAAAAAGACACCAAAATCTGTTATCAAGGGGTGCCTAAACTTTTGCGTAGGACTAATAAATGTGATCGAACTGTGTGTGTCTCACGGCAGATCTGGGTATGAAGCAGGATTCATCGTTCACAATCTTGAAACACACAATAAAGAGATCTACACCATCAAATGGAGCCCGACGGGCACCAGCAAGCAACAACCCCAACGCTAACATGCTGCTAGCCAGGTACCTGCTAACCTTACCCCAGACATGGGATATAAAAGAAACAGTGTCAAATTACACCAATGACATTGAGCTGAGATATGAATATATATATATATATATATATATATATATATATATATATATATATAGATAGATAGATAGATAGATAGATAGATAGAGAGAGAGAGAGAGAGAGAGAGAGAGAGATATAGAGATAGATATATATATATATATAGATAGATAGATAGATATAGAGATAGATATAGAGATAGATGGATATAGATAGATATGAACTATATATATATAGAGAGAGAGACAGACGGAGAGAGAGAGAGACAGGCGGAGAGAGAGAGAGAGAGAGAGACAGAGAGAGAGACAGGGGGAGAGAGAGAGAGAGAGAGAGAGAGACAGAGAGAGAGAGAGAGAGAGAGGGAGAGAGAGAGAGAGAGAGAGAGAGGAGGACGGGAGGGCGAGAGGGCAGAGAGAGAGAGACAGAGAGAGAGAGAGAGAGAGAGAGAGAGGCGGGGAGAGAGAGAGAGAGAGCAGAGAGAGGAGAGAGAGAGAGAGAGAGACAGAGAGGCGGGGAGAGAGGGAGAGAGAGAGAGAGAGAGACAGAGAGAGAGAGAGAGAGAGAGAGAGAGACAGAGAGAGAGGGAGAGAGAGAGAGAGAGAGAGAGAGAGAGAGAGAGAGAGAGAGAGAGAGAGAGAGAGAGAGAGAGAGAGAGAGAGAGAGAGAGAGAGAGAGAGAGAGAGAGAGAGAGAGAGAGGGCAGAGAGAGAGAGAGAGAGAGAGAGAGACAGGGGAGAGAGAGAGAGAGAGAGAGAGAGAGAGAGACAGAGGGAGAGAGAGAGAGAGAGAGAGACAGAGAGCGGGAGAGAGAGAGAGGAGAGAGAGAGGCGGGGGAGAGAGAGACGGGGGAGAGAGAGAGACAGAGAGAGAGAGAGAGAGAGACAGAGAGAGAGAGAGAGAGAGAGAGACAGAGAGAAAATATATATATGTGTGTGTATGAAAAACATCATTTAAAATGATTAAAGTTAATTACATTAAAGTAGAATAGATGAAAATAGATTCAAAGCAAGATCAAAATTAAGTTAATGGAGAAAAAAAAAGAACAAATAAATAACAAAATAAAACAATATATTTTAAATTAGAGTAAAATAAAAGGATTAAAGCAATAAATAAAAGGAATCAAAGTAATGGACTAAGGTTAAAATAAATGAAAAGAGATCAGATTTAATTCAAAAATAATTTAATTACTAAAATTATTCAAATTAATACAAATTTGATTTAAGTAATAAAAATTGGAGTAAACATTAATAAATTAAATTTTAAATCAAATTTAATTAATGTGCAGTGTATAATTTATATAACCAAAATAGAATTCAGATTAAAATGCATTTAAAATAATTTGTTCTAATGATTAAACAATACATTGACTGTTCAGTATTGTAGTGAGTAGGGAAAAATTATAATACTTTAATACTTTTTCAAAATAATAATAACGGAGAATATTTATAATATTTATTTATATTTATATAAACAATATAAAAAATAATATTTATTTATTAATATTTTATTTTACACAAGATTTTACACAAGGTGGCAGTCATCATATTTGTGCTGTGTAGTAGTTTGTCTCCTGCTCTGCTCCTCAGCGCCTCGTTAAACTCGAGCGGTGAGGCTGTGGGACGTGGATCGAGGCGTCTGTCTTCACACGCTCACTAGACACCAGGAGCCCGTCTACAGCGTGGCCTTCAGCCCCAGCCGGACAGCTGCTGGCCAGCGGCTCCTTCGTGACAAGTGTGTGCACATCTGGGACACGCTGGTGAGGACGGGCTCCTTCTTCCTGGGTGCGATGAAGGTGAAGATGATGATGGTGGTGATGGTGGCGTGTGTGTTTCTCCTCAGGCGGAGCGCTGGTGAAAAACTACAGAGGAACCGGGGAATATTCGAGGTCTGCTGGAACAGTGTGGGAGATAAAGTAGGAGCGGCGCTTCTGACGGATCGATGCGTCATCTACTCCACGGTCTGAAAGAAATCACCACCAGTTTCAGGAGTTCTACCATTGTGTAAAAAAACTAAAAACTTTGTGCTTTAGTTTCATGATTAGAATGTTAAAAAAATAAATTAATAAAAAAATTAATTCAAATTAAATTTCTAGACTAATAATAATAAATTTATAGACTATAATAGTTTTATTATTTTAAATTGGAGGTAACTGTTTCAAGCGTTTATTTTAATCAAAATGTAATTTTAATAATAGTTAGTAATATTTTTAGTTTTTTTTTAGTTTTTTGTTTACATTTTTAGGTTTTGTATTTAATTATTTCTACGCATTTAGATTTATTTCATTCAGTATTTTTTTCTATATGATTTTTATTTATTTTTTTACTTTCTAGTTTTATTTCAATTCAGTTCTTGGTGCTTCCACTAATTTCCTAATTTTCATTCGATTATAATTTATCTAATATTTAAGATATTTTAGTTTATTTAGATTTCACACCTTTTTATTTCACCTTTTAGTTTAAATTCAGTTTTAGTTTCACGTGCTCCCGTTAAAGTTAAATCTGTAAAATTACTAAAGAAAAAAATTTAAATGTAGTCTGAACCAAGTTTTCCATTTAATGTTAGGTTTTTTTTTTCTTCAGCTTTAATTTCTTTGCATAATTCTACCTCCTGATGCTATTTGTCAAATACAAACATGCTATTTATATACCTCTCTGTATAATACACCTTCTTTCTTTCCACACCTTATGTTATATTTAAAGTGATTTACATTGAGACGGTCTCTGCCCTTCATATCGTCATATACTTCATATCTTGCTCAATTTATACACCATTTTATTTTATATTTTTATTTATATGCTTTATTTGCACTTCTGGTTAGAAGCTAACTGTATTTTGCATTTAAAATGTTTTATTTAAATTGCATTTTAAGCTAATATTAAAGTTTATACGCTTATCATTTAGCGGAATAATAATAATAATAATAATAATAATAAAAAAAAAACTTTCAGTTGGTTTACCAACTGTTTTTTTTTTTATTTCAATGCACAAAAATCTTTTAAAGTTTTTATTGACGATGATAAACCCTGTCTTGTTTTTCCAGGTCTGTGTTCTTGATTTACGGAAATAGCTCTCAGCTAATCTTGGTTTCCTCCGGTCCATTGAGACCAGCGGCTCCCGGGAACAGAATCCAAATGTTTGAAACCAAAATTAGAGGAAGCATCCGCTAGAGACGGTCAGAAGCGCTGTTGAGGCGGCTCGGTCGATGAAGAGCGGACACGCCGTTTGATAGCCGCTTTTTTTGGGGTGTTTGGATGCGCTGGCGTCGCTTTCGGGTCGTCTGACCCTTCAGTGGAGAACAAACTTGAGATCAAGACGAGCTCTCCTTGCAGGAGAACCAGAAACTCTGATTGTTTTGAAAGCGTCAGCTTATATTAGATACACAGGTGTAAAAGCTCCCCACTGGATGTACATTTAATGAATGTAAAGATGTAAATGAGATCATAACACGCAGATTTTATAAACTGTGTTTATATGTTTATAAACTAATCTTTTTCCTAAAGTCTTTGCATTTCTATGTTCTTCCCGTTTTTGTTTTTCTGATTTGGTCTCGGAGGTTTCCTCTCAGCGTCGCAGTCCGGTTCTGATCGGACCAGACTTCCTAAACAGAGAAATAATTAACGCGCTCGCTTCTGAATGACTCCGCCCACCTCGACATCTCATTGGTCCAAAATATAATAGAATTTTTATGCAGACAGGAAAACTTGAATATATGTTTGTCATGGCCATGGATTACAGTAAAAAAGTGATTTTAGTAAATCTTGTTGTTTTATTTCGTCCCTTCACTTTGATTTAATTAAAAGTGGGAACCAATTAGATCGATTTACTAAAAGATCAAACGAATTATTAATTTGAGACCTCAAATGTATTAAAACACGGGCACAAGTGTTTTTTTTTATTTGTGGCTGTGGTTTACTTTCGTTAGGACCAAAAAGCGTTTTACTAAAATGACGAAAAGAAATCAAAGTTTGGCGAAGTATAAATTAATTCTGGCTGCGATTTGGACTAATTTATTAAAGCGTGGCGTTGGATGTAATTAAAACTAAAGCGAGTTATTAAAGTGAAGGAACAAATTAGTGCGTTATATCAGTGAATGACATAAACAAGGAGTTAATTATTAATTCCTGCAATTTAGAGCAAGAAACAAATTAGTTTCAAATTAATTTAACAAATTAATTTTTAGATTTACTAAAATGCAGAGAGGAATTTTAAATTAAAACTAGAGAATGAATTTTATACATTTAGTGTCCATAAAATTAATTATTTTTGTCATTCATGCTTTTGTATGATTGCACTCTGTGTGTGGGAAAAAAAAAATTATAATTTATATATATATATATATATATATATATATATATATATATATATATATATATATATATATATAAACATTTTTAATTTTTGTCCTGCCACACTGAATGTAAAACTATTGTGGACCAATGAGGTTTCTGTGTGGTAGGAGCTTCTCAGCACTGCAGAATGAAACCAAGCAACCACTGGTCTCTGGTCAAATTTAATTTAGCCTTTTCATTAAACACACACACTTTTTGTTCTCAGATGAACCCCAGTTCTTGGTTTCATCGCGTCTCGTCTGAATTGGATGTGTTTTCAGCGGCTCGTGGTGAATGTAACGTGTTTTATCGTTACGTCTGTGTGTGTGTGTGTGTGTGTTTGAGCAGGTTCATTCAGGAGCTGATTGGTTAGTCCTGCTGTAATCCTCAAGCTGTGATCAGCTCTTCTCAATGCCATCGCTGATTAAAACGCGTGACTGGTGAGGCGTTAATGTGGTACAGTACATACTGCACCATCGTGTGCGCTTGATGGACGTTTCCTATTTTTACAGACAAAATCAATGCTAGCGTGTTTTAATGTGGGATTTATTTGAAATGCATGGGAAGCGTTGCATTTCTGCGTGCCGCCGGTTTCCCGAAGCCCTTATCGTCTGTGTCAGACTAAGTTTGCGTCGTGATCTTGCTTTCAAATCGTGATACAGCGGACAAAACTGAATCACAATGTGTCCCCTTCAGAGGCTCCAAATAAATCGCTCTATTTTGATGATATAATCAGACGTGTTGGATTCATTCATTCATTCATGACACACATGTTGGAATCATTGTCAAAAGATTGAAATAATTAAGATGTTTCATATTTCTTTTGAAACAGTCATTTCACCAAAGCTGCATTTATTTGGTCCAAAATACAGTAAAAATTGTGAAATAGCGTTTTTTTTGTGAGGATGTTAAAACTGCATTCATTTGAAAATCTTTATAGTATTATAAATGTCTTTACTGTTACTTTTGATCAGATTAATACATTTTTGATCAATAAAAGTATTTTTTCAATACTTTTTATTTTGGTATAAGCAAAAAGCGCTGAAAATTCAGAGTTGCATCACACAAATAATTATTTTTATAAAATTATTATTTTTTTAATTACTGAAATATATGTATACACACATGTAAAATGTTTTTTTTGGGTTTAAAATTAGACTAATATTTCAGAGTTGTTACTGGTTTCGATCAAATAAATGCAGACTTTGACTTAACGCTAAAAATTAAAAATATACTGCAACCGTTTCACGTGTGTTGTTTTTGCCAGAGTGGCAAATGATTCATTTTAGTCTAAATGATGAGTGAATTTGTGTCTGCCTACCAAATAGACCAAAAAAAAATCATCACACGTCGTCTTTAATGACAGCATAAAAGGAAGTATGTTTAATTATAAAAGTGTGCTGTATAATGGTGTATTTTACAGTGCGGTCCTTTGAATGATTTTGCTCTTGATTGAAACTCAGTAATGAATCCAGTGCTAAACTAAACTGGGCACAAACAGGCAGAAGTCGTGGAGAGCGTTGGAGAGCGTTAGATGTTCATCCTGTAGAGATCTCCAGTGATGCTCCGCAGCTTCACGTCCTCAAACCCTCGCTGCTCACTGGATATGTGGATTTCTACTGTACTAGACTCTGAATCTATGAGGCGAGACGGAGAAGACTAGTTAATTTCATGCCTGTGTGTGTGTGTGTATAAAACAAGTGACAAAATATACTTGTTTTTAGGAAATCTGGATCTTTAAAATAGGAAAATAATACTAAACCGACAAAGGACCTGTGGTAAGCCCATTTTTTTAGTTGCCGTAACTCTGCATGTTTATATGGTTGGCAGTGTTTATTATTTGCATTGAATTAAATTTTTTCCTGTAGATTGAAACCCAAACAGAACACACACATCGAATCTGATAATTATATATAACATGTAGACTATATATATTATGTTGTATTTACAGATTAAAAGCTGAAACCTTTTTGAGATTTAGATATGTAATTTATGTAAAGATATATTTTATATCTTTATATAGATTATATATTTTTTTGTGCATTTGAAAGATGTCTCTTCTGCTCACATGGCTGCATTTAATCAAAAATACAGGCGAATTTGTGAAATATTATAACCGTATAAAACCTCTGTTTTCCTGCTGAATTAAAACACAAACGGTCACTGCAGTTAAAGCACGGTCTCCGTGCGCAAATGAACTATGACCTTATACTAACCGTGTAAATTCATACAACTGTGCTTTTACAAATGGTAATAAAGTTAGGCTTTGAGGGGAGGTTTAATGCTGCTTGGCGTTTCTTGGCGCTGCCAAAATGATCTTTTATTAATTTTTCTGGGGTTTTTGTTTGTTGTTTTTTCCTTTTTACATGTTTTTGGAAGTTGCGGTGTACTAGGCTCTCTGACACCGTAGTTTTTTATATTAATTTATAGTAAAAATCTATTTTTTGCATCATTACTCCAGTCTTCGGCGTCACATTCAGTCAATTAAAAAAAAACAGACACCAAACTTGTTTTATTCGTCAAGGTTGAACTGAACTGAGCAAAAGATGAGATTTTTAACCCCCCAAAAATTCATTTTCAACTTTATCTGTGAATCCTGAAATATGACATGCTTAAAAAATAATTGTGCAGCACAACTGTTTTCAACATTGATGATAAACAGAAATGATTCTTGAGCAGAAAAATCTGTGTTTTATTATGATTTGAAGACTGGAGTAATGAACTCAGAAATAAATTACAGTTTAGGCAGTAGATATTAGATTAAGTTCAACAATATGTAACTCAACACATTTAATTTTTAAAAATTTTTGTCAAAATTAAAAATCTTAACTACTGTCACGAGTAATATAAAATAAGGTTCAAAGAAAAACAAAATGGCTGACAGGAAGTTCAGCTAGTTATGGCATAATAATATTTTTATACACTTTCCATTGTGTTTATAATTATATACTATTGGACTATTTATACTTTAAAGAATCACTCAGTTTTTTTGAAAATCGGCTTATTACGCCGAATGAGAGTATAGTTCCTAATCATATCAACTTTTCCTTTTCCACGGTCTTAGTACATGAGGCAACTACAAAAGAGTCGAGTTTTAAATAGGAGAAATATTGAAACTTTTGAGCAACGATGCTACTGGTCTAATCGGATTCAATGATCTATGCTAAGCTATGCTAAAAGTGCTATCGGCAGATCAGAGATCAACTGCATGGTTCCAAAATCGGTAAAGCTTATTAACTCTGGGGGAGTTGGAGGATGAACCTATTTCTTTTAAACCTAAAGCATTTACACCAGTTTAGCCGAACCTTTCAGACATTTCAATTCTCCTGACATCTAGGTGGTGCTTTGCCGAAACTGGTTCTGGTTCTTATAACACACACCAAGTTTGGTTTGAATGTGCTAAAGTGCTGTGTAGATATAGCCTCACGTCTATTTTAGCGTGCTCTTCTCAGATTTGACTTGAATTAAGTAGCAGCTTTGCCAGCACGGTCTGAAGATGATCTAAACTGCTGGTGGCGCTAGAGAGTTTGAGTTAGAGGCTCCAACTTTGCTGTGTTTAATGTTGATACTGTCCTCTGTCTGCGTGCCAAATTTCATAAGATTTTACCAAACGGCCACGAGATTTCATAAGATTTTATCATGAGCTGACTCCAGGGTTGGGGAGTAACGCCGTTACGTAATCAGAATACAAAAATCAGTTACACTTTATTTTAAGGCATAATTATACGTTTAAGTACTGAGCAATATTAATTAACTACACGCACTTACTACATGGTAAGGGTTTTGACTGAGGATTATTGCATGTAATTATACATAACGTTTTCATAACAGTAAATACATGTAACGTGTAACAAGGAAACCTTAAAATAATAGCGCTAGCTAAAATTAGTGATTTAAAATTCTCGACGGCAGGTATAAGTTTTCTAGCAGAAAATAAGCTGGAAAATGTAGAAATAAACCGATTCAGCCGAAAAGATCAGAGCATTTCACATATATTAATAGTTTATTTTAAATTAGATAGATTAGATATATATATATGGTGTAATTTTTTGGTTAAAACTATATTTATTTTGTCAGAAAGAAAAAGGCTGCAATAACAAACATAAAACTATCTATTTTTTTTTACTTTATATACATTGCTGATTTATTTTATTTACACATGACTTGAAGTAATCCAAAAGTAATCAGATTACATTACTTTTACATTGTGGTGCTTAGCAACTTTTTTGAATGAATTAAATTGTAAGCGTAAAGCAATATGCTCAGTTTTCTGCTGACTCAGTAGAGGAAGAACACTAACGGATGCAACAGAAAACAGTTGTTCGAAATTTGCAATAAAATTTAAATTTACATTTTTTCGAATCAAATAAATGCAGCCTCGGGGGATCAGAAGAGATTTTCAAAAACTCTGTTTGTAGTCTGTTTATTTGTTTCACATACAAACACAGCGCAGGTCCCACTTGAACATGTATTTTCTTTCGTGACGGTCGTCAGCAGCCGGTGTAGACGGCTCCGTTACCTTCAGACAGGACGCTGGTGGCGTCCGAGGGCTGCTGTCCGTTAGCGCTCAGGCTCTTCTTGATCTCCTGAACGTGGCTCTGGTAGAGCAGCGCCGATCCGGCGACGGGCGTGAAGCCGCCCGCGAGAGACGTGGAGGCCGAGTCCCAGGGCAGCTCGCGGCGTCTCTGCCGGCTCAGGTCCACGTTCAGCCCCGTCCAGCCGTGAAACGCCAGCGTGTTCAGAAAGCCCTGCATGGGGTTCAGGATCCCCTGAGGACAGAGACGTGTTTAGCTAATCACGCCCATGTAACTTCCAGATAGCTAGCATACGTCACTGGATCTGGAAACCGCCTGCTGCGTGCAAACATCTGACAGACGTCTCAAAGATGTGCTTTTTAACATCTTAAAAGCGTAATAGAAGTCTAATTGTCGTCTGATAGATGATGTATTGCAAAAGAGCAAAGACTATAAATGCGGACAGGTGCTGTCCAAAGTTGGAAACTAAAGGGCGAAAAAAGTTTTGCTATGAATAAACGAGTAATTTTCTTAAAGAAATACCTGTTTTGTCTTTATAGTTTGATGTTTTGTACTGTTAAAAAAAAAAGTCTGATATAAAAATAGAGAATTAAACACCGTTAATTCGAATTTGTGAGTTCCGAATCACGAACGATTCGAATTACAAACTGATTCACAAATGCACTCTTTATCAAATTTTACACAACGCGCAATCTGATTGGAGCGTTTGAAACGGGCGAGTCTTGTCGCGATGCGTTGTGAACTAATTGAAGTCTTCCAAACTTCCAAAGCTTTCCAACTTTCCAAAATTGAACCCATCACTGCCTGCTTTTAAATCATCGCGGCGATGTCGAAATGCGATTGTGATCCGGTTTCTCCTAGTGAATCGATTCCCGAGTCACGAGTTTGAATCAAACGGAGAGGTTTCAGCGTGAATGACTCACTCAGTTGAATCGGTCTGTTCGACGTTTAACGTTTATGCGACACAACTAGTTTTATAGCATTAACTGAAATAAGCGAAAAAATGTCGTGTTCATTCTGAATACAATCCAACACAAGCTTACCAGTGGGTAGATATCCAAAATTTGGATATTTATGCTAGAAGATTTATGCTTTTTTTTGCACAACTACTCACCATTATGAACCACGTGATGAGCGCGGCGTTACGGACGTTCCTCAGACCGTCAGCTTTAACGTCGTCCTGCATCTCCAGATAAAACAGCAGACTCTCGTTGATGATGTTGGGCAACCAGCTGACGACGAAGAGCACAAAACCGATCGTGTGTTCGTTGCTGATCCAGCTGTTTCGTTAAGGGAACCTTCAGATTACAAAACCGATATAGGTTGTTCTTACCAAATGACGAACACCAGCATGATCTTGAAGAAGCGTATTTTGATCTCAGATCCGAGGCGTCTCTCGTTCTCGGTGTAGATTCCCTGTTGACCCTTCAGCAGAGACGTCACTGCATTGAAGCACAGACAGACACGAGGTTATCTGACCCTGGAGCAACAGACAACAATACACTGTATGGGTCAAAACCAGCAGTTTTTCCTTTATGATAGAAATCATGAGGATAGTGAGAGAAGATCGTGTTCTATGAAGGTATTAGGCAAATTTCCTGCCGTAAAAATATGAAAACTTAATGATTGATTAGTAATATGCATCGCTAAGAACTTCATTTGGTGATTTTCTCAATAGCTAGACTTTTTCGCACCCTCAGATTACAGATTTCTACATAGTTGTGTCTCATTCAAATATTGTCCTCTCAACCAATCAATCAATCATTTTTATCTATATAGCGCTTTTAACAGTTGCATCAAAGTATAAAGTATAAAGTAGAATAATACAATGATAGGGATGTATAATAAAGAGAGTGAACAATCAGAGACGGTCTCTTTAATCAATTGGACGATAATCGCTAGAAGTTAACTCTCCAAGTAGATTAATTCAGATGACATATAAATCTCAGTTTCAAAGAATTGAGCCTTAAGACTGGTTCTGCGCTCCAGGATCACATATCACATCCAGAGTCATGTATGAATTCAATCAGAGTCGGATTTAACCCATTTCTCTCAGAAATCGCTGGTAAAATTTGCTAATTATAAGTTTGATGAGTTTGAGTGCAAACAGCTGATGAAAGCATCACAATAATCCACAGCCCTCCGGTCCATCAGGTAACATCTGGAGAAGATCAAGAAAAGATCAACTTCCTTCAATGAAAAAGTCTATCTTCTGTCTCTCTTGCATCTAAATCCAGTCACGAATTTTGTTTAGATCTGGTTCAATTGCAGAAATAACAACTCTTTTATTCCAAAAATCATCTGGATATTGAGTAAAGATCATGTACCATGAAGATATTTTTACATTTCCTACCATAAATACATAAAAACGTAATTTCTGATTCGTGATATGCATTGCTAAGAACTTCATTTGAACAACTTTAAAGGAGATTTTCGTCATGTAAACGCTGCTTGATCTGCGCAGATTTCTCTCCTGATTCATTTCACTGGGCTATTATAAACCAGTATTGTAGTTAAAAACGCTGGATTAGTTTGATCTTCTATCTTCTCCAGATGTTCACTGACGGACCGGAGCTCTGTGGATTATTGTGGTGTTTTTAACCAGACGCTCATTCTGACGGCACCCATTCGCCTCCGCAGCTAAGACACCGATGAAGAAACCCAGTGAGCTCAGATGATCTGTGGGCGAGCACACTACTCACCAGCAGAGACGGTGCGGGCGAACAGCGCCGGGTTGACGAGGAGCACCAGCAGCATGGGAGCGTACGTGGTGATGTAGTGAGGGATGGCGTGCTGAAGACCGTCCTCACAGCTCACGAGAGACAAACACAGTCAGCTCACAACACATTCACTTTCACGCATTCGGCAGCTGCTTTTATCCGAAGTGAATTACGTCGCATCGACGCTTTGCATGCTGTTCGTTCGTGCATTTACTGCCAATCAAACCTTAGAGATCTGCACATTTCAGCATTTCAACATATGCGTGTTTATTCGCCAAGAACCTTTTACAGGGTCCCGTAGCTTTATTAACCCATTGTTGAGTTAATGCACCACAAGCATATTAAAAATTGTGTTCACCTGGATATGGAGGGGTAGTAAAGCATGGCGACTCCTTCCACGCACAGCAGCAGCGTCAGACCCCACGTGATCATGTGATACAGGACGATGGTACTGAAACACAACGCACATCAGCATCTGCAGCGGCGCTCGGACACACAGGTGCATGATGGGACGCACCTGATGCCGGCCGAGCGCTTCACCACCAGGAAGACGTCCACCGCGTAACAGAAGGTCCACCAGAAGGAGGCGCTGAAGAACAGCTGGATCCACATCTGTGACACACACAAGTCATCAGCAGCTCAGGTTCATTTGCAGAAATAACAATCGTCTGGATATTGTGCAAAGATCATGTGCTGTGAAGATGCTTTTACATTTCCTACCATAAATATATGAAAACGTAATATCTGATTAGTGATATGCATTGCTAAGAGCTTCATTTGAACAACTTTAAAGGAGATTTTTTTGCTCCCTCAGGATCCAGAATTTCAATGAGTTGCATCTCAGACAAATACTGTCCTATAAACAAGATGATTTGTTCATAGTTTTTTAGCCCCAGGGTCACATAAATGCATTATTCTGACAGAATTATAGTCTGAAACAATTCAATTATCTAATCTGCAAAGATACATATTAATTAAAATTTTGAGGATTTAAAAAAGTTACGATAAATTGTAATAATAATAATCATTTTATCAGACTTCCTTTCTACTTTAATAAACAGTGATAATTATAAAACATTAAATGTTCATATTTGCATTTTTATTTTTTTGGCACCCTCCGCTTTCAGATTTTCAAGTAGGTATAAATGCTGTCCGATCTTAAAAAGCTTTCAGGTGATGTATACGTCACAAAATCGCCCTTTATGACTGGTTCTGCGCTCCAGGGACACACATCTAGTTTTTTTTTCGTGCATAAGTATTATAATCACGTTTGATGATAATGACGATAATAATGACGCGTTTATCTCACCGCTCCGCCCGACGCAGAACACCTGAGGCCAGGCGTCAGAGCTGTTTCCTGCAGAGATCCTGCCGATCAGATCCGGAGACGCCAGCCACACGGACGGCGGACCACCATCCCTGGACAAACAGAGCAGATCACACACACAAACACAGCTTAGCAGCTTCATTTTTGATAATGCTTTTTAAAAACAGAATATACGGAAATAAAAGGCGGTAGGATTTTAGTCTAAACGATAAAGACTAAAAGCATGCTGCCTTATTTTACACATAAAACACATTTTAAAAAATAGTAATAATAAATACATAAATACAAACATAAATTAAAAAGTCCTTTCTTTTATAAAAGTTAGATAATGATGATAATAATAAATAATGTGATATTTAATGTTAATATATATTAATAATAACTATTAATAGTTTCATACTATAATTATATTTTATTGTTTTGTCAACTAACATATTTAAAATGCAAATATTAAAATGCACAACTAAAAAAAAATACAAAATGTCAACGTCAACATATAAAGTATATTTTTATAAACTTTACAGTTGTTTGTAAAATTATAAGGTGTTTTTTTCACTGTAATAAACAGCAATGTGTTATTTAGATATTTATATATAATACATTCATACAGAATACTGAATATCCGCAGAAAGAAACCACTCACCTCTTCATCGCGAAGATAAAACAGCTAAAGTGTGGTATGTTATATTTAATTTTTGTTTTGTTTGTATTCTGATGTTATTTGCTAGATATATATATACTTAGTGTCTAAGTCAAGCTGTAAACAGACTGCACCGAAGAGTTGATTAGTTCATGAAGTCATTGAAGGCCTATAAGTGTGAAATATAGTGTGTGTGTGTGTGTGTGTGTGTGTGTGTGTGTGTGTGTGTGTGTGTGTGTGTGTGTGTGTGTGTGTGTGTGTGTGTGTGTGTGTGTGTGTGTGTGTGTGTGTGTGTGATGTCGTGTGTGTGTGTGAGTGTGTGTGTGTGTGTGTGTGTGTGTGTGTGTACCTGCGCAGCCCAGCATGTCGCAGACGCTGATGATGAAGAGGATGCGGATGGAGGAGGCGGGTTTGTGCGGAGCTCCGTATCTGAAGGGCCGGTGTTTGGGCAGCAGCTGGAGGCCGGTGAGAGCGAGGCTCAGAGCGGCGCTGCTGGAGCAGATCCCGCTGAAGAGCCGCGGCTGGAAGCCCGTGATGAAGGCCGTGGCCGGGTCGCGGTTCGGGCAGCAGAAGGTCTCCAGCCGCGGAGAGGCCATGACTTGAACAGGAGAGGGAAAGAAGAGAAAAGAGAAAGCCTTTCATGAGTCTGAGCTGAGACTCGATCACGAGCTCCGGCGTCATGTGCTTCGAGTTAATCTGGAGAACAAGAAACGACCCAGAAAACTCTTCTGATGTGTGTGTGTGTGTGTGTGAGAGAGAGAGAGAGAGAGAGAGAGAGAGAGAGAGACAGAGAGAGACAGAGAGAGAGAGAGAGAGAGAGAGAGAGAGAGAGAGAGAGAGAGAGAGAGAGAGAGAGAGAGAGAGAGAGAGAGAGAGAGAGAGAGAGAGAGAGAGAGAGAGAGAGAGAGAGAGAGAGAGAGAGAGAGAGAGAGAGAGAGAGAGAGAGAGAGAGAGAGAGAGAGAGAGAGAGAGAGAGAGAGAGAGAGAGAGAGAGAGAGAGAGAGAGAGAGAGAGAGAGAGAGAGAGAGAGAGAGAGAGAGAGAGAGAGAGAGAGAGAGAGACAGAGAGAGAGAGAGAGAGAGAGAGAGAGAGAGACAGAGAGAGAGAGAGAGAGAGAGACAGAGAGAGAGAGAGAGAGAGAGAGAGAGAGAGAGAGAGTTTCATGTTTCATGTTCATATTCACGTTAGAAAACATTTATAAATTAATGACATGCTTTCTATCTTGTAGGAACAATACAAATCTAGAAGATGCAGACATCCATTTGAGAAACAGCCAAAACGTCACGATACAAAGCAACTTCACAGAAAATATTCAGTTTCTACATTATAGAAGGTTATTAGTGACGCCTAGTATGACAGAAATGTACAGTAAAAATCATGCAGATCAACAGGCGATTAACACGGTCAACTGTAACGATTAGCCTATATATTACAATTAAATAAAAATAATAACATAACATATAATATCATTATTATAATATAAAGCAACTACATAAAAACAAGAATTAAAAAATAAATATTGTAAACAAGTCTAAAATAGAAACAAACGTGTCAGGGGTTGGCAGTGGCCTGTTGTGTTTGTCTTGTGTTTTGTTGTCCTGGAGCACATGACCTTTGTTTTGACAGCTTACCATGTGCTTTGCTGTTAACTCCTACCCTCTTGTTAACCCTAATTGTTTCACACTCCTGCACCCCATTTCTGTCAATTATCCTCCCTACTTAATCTCCTTGTGTTTTCTGTCCTTTGTAAGTCTGTTGTTTGATGTTAGAGATCCTCAGATCCAGGATGAGATGGTGGCTCAGGAGACCCTGGCAGATCTTGAGGATCTTATCAGTTTGGCTTTATGCATTGAGGCCCGGATCCAACTTCGTCGCGAGCGTCTTTTTCCATGGTCAGCGTGGGACTTCACCAAGGACTCCCAGAGCATCAAGTGCCCACCATCCCTGTCTTCCAGTGATCCTGAGCCTATGCAATTAGGTCGTCTCCACCTCATGGCTCAGGAGAAACAACATCGTCTGGCTCGGGGATTGTGTTTGTACTGTGGCAACTCTGGACATCGGGTCTCTACGTGCCCTTTAAAAGCCATGGCCCACTAGAATACCAGGGCGTCCTAGTGGGTTCATCTCCTATGCCCTCTTCCTATTCCCGTACCCTCCTTCCAGCAGTAGTCACCTGTCTAGGAACCTCTCACACCTGTGAGGCTCTGGCTGACTCCGGGGCCGAGGCCAACTTCCTCGATGTCCAGACTGCTAAAAATTGGGATATCCCTGCCATTCCACTCACTTCTCCTGTTCCTGTCTGGGGTCTGTCTGGCCAAAGACTTTCCACCGTCACGCATTCCACTCCTTGTGTAAGTCTTGTCGTCTCAGGCAATGACTGTGAGATCATTGTGCTGTTTCTCCTGGACTCCCAACAGGCTTGTCTTGATTTGGGGCATCCATGGTTGAGGCAGCATGGTCCTCACATTGATTGGTCCCATAATTTAATTCTGTCTTGGAACAAGTCTTGTTTGGGTGCTGCTTCTCCTGTCTCTGTGTCTCCCTTTCCTCAGGATCAGGAGGTGGATGTCTCCAGCATTCTGGTGGAGTACCACAATCTGTGTTGGGTGTTCAGCAAGTCCCAAGCTCTATCCCTTCCTCCCCCCGACCCTACGACTGTGCCATCGACCTTCTCCCAGGCACTTCTCCACCCAGGGGACGTTTATTCTCCCTGTCTGCTCCTGAACGAGAGGCTATGGAGACCTATATCCAGGAATCTCTCCGTAATGGACTCATTTGCCACTCCTCATTTCCCGCTGGTTTCTTTGTTAAAAAGGATGGTTCTCTGCATCCCTGTATTGATTACAGGGAACTCAATGACATCACTGTGAAGAATAGGTACCCCTTACCCTTGATGTCTTCTGCTTTTGAGGTCTTGCAGGGAGCTAAGGTCTTCACCAAGTTAGACCTCCGCAATGCCTACCACTTAGTCAGGAGCCAGGAGGGTGATGAGTGGAAGACAGCATTCAACACTCCCTCTGGACACTATGAATATCAGGTCCTTCTGTTCGGTCTCACGAGCGCTCCTGCTGTCTTCCAGAACATGGTTAACAGCGTGTTGGGAAACATGATTAACCATTTTGTCTTTGTGTACCTTGATGATATTCTCATCTTCTCCCCCTCTTTCCAGGTACACATCCACCACGTTTGCCTTGTTCTCCAACGTTTGTTAGAGAATCAGCTATTTGTCAAAGCGCCAACAGAGGGCAGTATAGCTAATGAGGTGTGGTCTATAGCCACCATGTAAATTCTGTTTGCATCTACTTTTTTTACAATGTGTAGCCAAGCCACTAGGAGGCGATGTGGTACCAGCGGTGATAGGTAGGATCCTCTTTAAGTGCGTACTTCCGTTTAGTAGAGGAGCGGCGTTTCAATTGTTAAGAATAATTAAGAATATTGGAAGAATAATCTCTGATGTGTGCCTTAGACGTTTCCTTATCGGTAATTCTAAACTGAATCACTGGTGGATATTGAATGAACACCACTACATAGTGCACGTGAGTGTTAACATTGATCTTATGGTGAGACGAATTGTAATATATTTTCTCTCGTGGAAATACATATTTTTTTTATATCTGGTAGTTTTTATGTTAATAGGAGATGCCTTAAGTTTCTCATGTTCGTTATTTTGGGCTGGATAAGTGGTAATTGCTGAACGAGCAGCATAGTATACAGCACGTGAAGATTGACTATCTATGGAAGGTCTTTTTATCGTGTAAAATTAACAGTATCGTTGGACGCACTAATTTGCAACCCTTCTATATAAATGTTAAAAGCTTTTCCTTTTAGGAAGCATGTGGTGATTTCTAGCCCTTTAACGGCCTATGTGGGTAATCAGATGTACGTTGAAAAGGTATCTATTTTTAACTTTTATTGTGTGGCTAGGAGAGCTAGCATTTTAATACTGACTTTAATAAAGTTATTGTTTAATTGTTTTAAGAAAAGGTGATAAATTGTGTCTGGGTGGTTAATGCTGTTTTCTCTTTGTAGAGTTTCTCAGTCCAGCTCAATTGATCACTGTTCCTCCCATCTTTATTTATTTTTTTTGTATTTTGAGTGTGGCCCATGTTTTCTTGTATTTTTATTTGACAAATCTGTTGCGCTCCCGTGAAGCCTTGACATATAGTCTTGCTCAGTGTGATTACAAAAGAGGGGTATATTCACTTCCATGTGCCAAGAGTGTATTCATTTTTTGTATGAGTCAGTGTGCTGTGTAAGTCAATTGCAATTTCTTTTGGGTTTGTGTTTTCTCTTTTTATTTTTTTTGTTATTGTAGTGTTTGGTATGGTTTTGGAAGTGTTACCCTTTAAACTTTTGTATTTCCAGCCCATATGAGCATCACTTGTGAGCAAACTCAGATACGAATAATCTATTGTATTTAATAAAGTGATTTGAGATCTATAGTAATATCGCCTGGAGTACATTCATTTAATTGGATAGCCGGCCGGGACCCCCTTATTTGTGGCCTTGGGATCTCCTACCCAGAGTAAATTGGAGTGGCGTAGTCAAAGATAGTCTCAACAAAGATAAACACATTTAATCGCCCCATCATAAATGCTACAGCACTTGTTAATAATTGGACCTAAAAACCCCACATATAATAATCTAGAACACAGCCTATCACTTGATGGCTGCTCTGTTAATTCTTCATCATCAGTTAGGAACCTAGGTGTGCTGTTTGACCGCAATCTTTCCTTTGAAAATCATGTTTCTAGCATCTGTAAAACTGCGTTTTTCCATCTTAAAAATATATCTAAATTACGACCTATGCTTTCAACCTCTAATGCAGAAATATTAATTCATGCGTTTATGACCTCAAGGTTAGATTATTGTAATGCTTTATTGGGTGGTTGTTCTGCACGCTGTTCTGTCAACACTGCACTGGCTCCCTATCAAACATCGGATAGATTTTAAAATCTTATTAATTACCTATAAAGCCCTGAATGGTTTAGCTCCTCAATACTTGAGCGAGCTCTTATCACATTATAGTCCTGCTCTTCCGCTGCGTTCTCAAAACTTTGGCCATTTGATAATACCTAGAATATCAAAATCAACTGCGGGCGGCAGATCCTTTTCCTGTCTAGCACCTAAACTCAATCTCACAATCTCCCTAACTCTGTTCGGGAAGCAGACACACTTAAATCTAGATTAAAGACACATCTCTTTAACTTAGCCTACACATAACACACCAACACACTTTTTATTATTCAAATCCGTTAAAGGATTTTTAGGCTGCATTACTTATATTAGCTGGAACCGGGAACACTACTCCTACAATACGATGTACTTGTGACATCATAAAAAGAATGGCATCCACACTAATATTAGTCCTGTCTCTTTCTCAGTCTTTTTTCACAGTTTGTATCCAGACTAGATAGTGGATCAGCACCCAGAGATTATGTTCATCAGAGACCAGAACACCTAGATGCGCCCCGTGGACAGATCAGCAGATCCTGAGGCATTGAGCTGGCAGTGGATCACGTTGTTTAGCCCGCTGTAATTCCTTCATGATGTCCCAGGAGACTGGAGCTAGGATGACAGATGGTGGAAGTATGGGTTCAGAGTTAAGATGTTCAGTGTGATGGTCATAATGCCTGGAGAGGGCATCAGCTTTACTATTTTTGCTGCATGGTCTAGAGGTGACAGTGAACTGGAGTGAAGAATAAGGACCAGCGAGTTTGGCGTTCAGACATTTAGCATTCTTAATATACTCTAGGTTCTTGTGATCTGTGATGACTTGGAATGGATGGTATCATTCTAACATGGTTGATATTACAGTGGCTTTTCCCAGTTGTTCTTGAACAAACTCAAGTTGCTTACTCCAAACTCAGTAAACATAAGTCCTTCTTTAGTTTTGCAACCAGTAATAGCATCAACCTGAGTAGGATTGGAGAAGAAAACTGGGGAAGCACATTCACTTTCCACACATAATTAATTACACATACCTCATATTACTTGCTAATATTAGTCTGTTTCTGTCTTATTCTGTTTCTCTCTCTCTCTCTCTCTCTCTCACACTCTCACACACACACACACACACACACACACACAGTCAACATTTAATTCAGTTCCAATTACAGAATAAATACATAAATGTTATACACACACACACACACATACACTTTATTTAATTCAGTTCCAATACACCATTACTAGTACTTTTTGCCTTCAGAACTGCCTTAATCCTTCATGGTATAGATTCAACAAGGTACTGGAAATATTCCTCAGAGATTTTGGTCCATATTGACATGATAGAATCATGCAGTTGCTGCAGATTTGTCGGCTGCACATCCATGATGGGAACCTCCCAGTCTACCACATCCCAAAGATTGAGATCTGGTGACTGTAGAGGCTATTTGAGTACAGTGAACTCATTGTCATGTTCAAGAAACTAGTCTGAGAAGATTTGCGCTTTATGACATGGCACGTTATCCTGCTGGAATTAGACATCAGAACATGGGTACACTGTGGTCATAAAGGAATGGACATGATCAGCAACAATACTCAGGTAGACTGTATGCGTTCATACAATGCTCAACTGGTACTATTGGGTCCAAAGTGTGCCAAAAAAATATCCCCCACACCATTACACCACCACCACCACCAGATGATACAAGGCAGGATGGATCCATGCTTTCATGTTGTTGACGGCAAATTCTGACCCTACCATCCGAATGTCTCAGCAGAAATCGAGACTCATCAGACCAGGTAACGAGTTAATGTTTCCTTTCTATCAGCTCGAACCGGTCTGGCTATTCTCTTCTGACCTCTGGTATCAACAAGGCATTTGTGTCACAGAACTGCCGCTCACTGGATATTTTCTCTTTTTTGGACCGTTCTCTGTAAACCCTGGAGATGGTTGAGCGTGAAAATCCCAGTAGATTAGCAGTTTCTGAAATAAACAGACCAGCCCGTCTGGCACCAGCAACCGTGCCACGTTCAAAGTCACTTAAATGACCTTTCTTCCCCATTGTGATGCTCGGTTTGAACATCAGCAGATCGTATTCACCATGTCTACATTATTAAATGCATTGAGGTGCTGCCATGTGATTGACTGATTAGAAATTTGCGTTAACGAGCAGTTGGACAGGTGTACCTGATAAAGTGGCCGGTGAGTGTAGATTGCTCACAGATTTAATTAAAGAATGCATAACATGTTACCTGACTTTTAAAAATAGTGCAGAGTGTAAAAACACCACACTACGTGCTTATTCTAGTTAAAGAATGACTATAACTGATTGACCACTTTGCCTTAAATACCAGACGAAAAAAATCTTGAGATTATTTAAACATAAAAGAAAATTTGTTTTTTTTAGGTTCTCGTACTCTGGAACAAATCTGGCCGGAAATAGATAAATATTCTCACAGACCCCTAAAGAGTGACACACTCCTCTCAGCAGAACACAGCTCTTTAAAAGTTTTTCATCTTTCTCATAATACAAGTGAGTAATGTGAAATTAAGTCCAATGTACCTATCACACTGCGACCTTTAAAATGACACCAAACATGAATTATGTTTTACTATAATTATGAAACATTATGATTATGAGTTCTTACAGTAGATGTGCAGATTTACACCATGTTTATATTGGACGCTACCATTGCTACACAACAACATACAATAGAACAAAGGTATGAAACTGTACTGCCCTTTTAAAAGCATGTTTTACCATGAACAAACGTCTGAACTGTATTTTTAGTTAGTTTTATATTGTATTAACTTTAGTTACATTTTCACAAAAAATTGGACCATATGATATATTTTTATTGGCTCTAATACTAAGAATAGTAGATAAATAAATAAATACATTCATAAAAGTCTCCTTTAATAGTTGAATGTTAAAGGACTGGACACCTAAAGGAGATCAGAAGCTCCACCCTCTTACATCACGTAACCAGGAAGAGACTGATTTGTTATTTCTCCTTTCTGACTTAGTGATTTAATTCAATTTAATAAAAGCAAACAAGACTCAGCCATCAGTGGACAATTAAACGAAGATTCTGGAGAAGCATTTTTGGGTTTGTGATTGAATCTTTTTGGTTCTCATAGTAATTCAATTTTGAATAACTTTTGATCAGAAAGTGAATGTAAAGTTTAGATGTCATCTCAAACAGTGAAAATGGCTTCACTTTCTGTAGAAGAGCTTTCTTGTCCCGTGTGCTGTGAAATCTATAAGGTTCCAGTTTTTCTGTCATGTAGTCACAGTGTCTGTAAAGAGTGTCTTCAACAGTTCTGGAGAACCAAGAAAACTCAGGAGTGTCCTGTCTGCAGGACAAGATCCTCAAATGACCATCCACCAATTAA
The DNA here is from genome assembly GCF_018831695.1 of Puntigrus tetrazona. Lineage (NCBI taxonomy): Eukaryota > Metazoa > Chordata > Actinopteri > Cypriniformes > Cyprinidae > Puntigrus > Puntigrus tetrazona. The sequence continues at coordinate 224,729 of NW_025047846.1, forward strand.
TCTGGTGTTAAAATACTTGTCTGAGTCATTCCTGAAGGAGAGAAATGAGAGTCGTTCATCAGGATCTGAGGTGATCTGCAGTTTACACAGAGAGAAACTCAAACTCTTCTGTCTGGAGGACAAACAGCCTGCGTGTTTCGTGTGTAGAGATTCACTAAAGCATGTCAACCACACATTTAGACCAATCAGTGAAGTTGCTCTTTCATATAAGGTTGGTATTTCTCAATCACATACATCTGTTTTGATAACTAGTTTCTTCTGTTGAAATAGTGTCATACTAAAGTGTAGTTACTGAACAGTCTTTTAATCAACTTCACATTTTTAAAAGGTTCTGTTTCAGTTTATGTAGTATTTACAAAGATTAGCTTTGCTTTATGTTAGTTTTAACATACCTGTACACATACACCGTAAAATCATAAAGGGGGTAAAGCTTTTTCACAGCACTGTCTTATGATTCATTGCTTTATTGCAGTCTAGTGTTATCTGTATTTTTATTTTGTTCAATTCTAGAAGCAGCTCAATACAGCACAGAAGTCCTTACAGGAGAAACTTAGAAAGAGAAAAAAAATAAAAAGAGAATTTTAAAAAAACGTTCACATCAAAGTGAAGAAACTGAATCAAGAATCATTTTCAGTACAGCTGTAGGATCATATCTATTTTTTGTAAATGACAAGCTTCAGTCTGCTCGTGGATCTGTTATATGTCTGGTGTCTGAGTTTCTCTTGGATCTGAATGATGTGATGTTGATGTGATGTTGATGGAGATGATTGAAGTGAATGTGATTTGATTTCAGTCTCAAGCTGAGCACACAGAGAGTCAGATTAAACAGCAGTTTGAGAAACTTCATCAGTTTCTCAGAGATGAAGAAAAAGCTACAATCACTGCACTGAGAGAGGAAGAGGAGCAGAAGAAGCAGGTGATGAAGGAGAAGCTGGAGGAGATCAACAGACACATCTCAGCTCTTTCACACACAATCAAAGACACGGAGGAGATGATGAAAACCAGTGATGTCTGCTTTCTAAAGGTCTGATTTCAGATCATCCATTGATTGATTGATTGAGTTCTTGATGATCAATGGTGTGTTTGTTCTGCAGGAGTTTCCGGTCACGATGGAAAGGTGAGTGATCTGCTGGTGTCTCTGGTCTCTCTGCTTCTGAAACCAAAGCCACTGCAGTTCTGATCCTGAATGTTCTTCCAGAGTCCAGATCTCATCACAGCCGGATCCACAGACGCCTTCTGGAGCTTTGATTCATGTTCCACGATACTTGGGCAACCTGGCCTTCAGAGTCTGGAAGAAGATGCAGGACATTGTCCAAAACAGTGAGTCTGGAGAAGATCTGTGCTCTTACACATACACTGGAGATGATGCATGAGGGAATATTTACAGATTTCAGCATTAGGTGTGAATAACCAGATGAGCTACTAAACCAAAATAAACAAAAAATAAAAGAAGAACAACTTTGCTCCACATGATGTTTACAGTTAGAGTCATACAGCAGATGTGAGTTTACTTTGATTGATTGGCAAATCTAAAATATTCACTGTAACAACACTGACAGTAAAGCTGAATAAATTGAGAATTACAATTAGTTGAGTCTCAAATAAAAAGCACGATTCGGAACAAAACAAAATAATTCATAACAACATATTTACTTCTTTTTAACAGTGTTTAATTTGAAAGTATTCTTACATATTAATATCTAATAATTAATAATATACACACACACATACCTGTTTTTTTATTTTTTTGTTTGTCACACCTGAGTTCAATTTCTATAGCCACACCCAGACCCGATTATTGCCACACCTGTTCACAATCAAGAAATCACTTAAATAGGACCTGCCTGAAAAAAGTGAAGTAGACCAAAAGCTACACATTGTGTTGAAATCCAGAGAAATTCTTGAACAAAAGAGAAAGAAAGTATTTGAGATCTATCAGTCTAGAAAAGGTTATAAAGCCATTTGTAAAGCTTTGGGACTCCAGAAAACCACAGTGAGAGCCATTATGATACAAAATGATACAATAATAGAAAACACACCAGCAGGTCCACCTCTGAATGGTTGAAGAAAAACAAAATGACTTGATAACAAAATGAGTGGCCTGATCAAAGTCCTAACCTGAATCCTGTTGAGATGTTAAAGGCATGACGTTTAAAAGGACGATTCATGTTTGAAAACCCTACAATGTGGCTGAATTACAACAATTCTGCAAAGATGAGTTGGTCGAAATTCCTCCACAGCACTGTAACAGAATCACTGCCAGTTATCACAAACGCTTGACTTCAGTTGTTGCTGCTAAAGGTGGATCAACCAGTTACTAGCTTTAGGGGGCAAACACTTTTTCACACAGAGCCATGTGGGTTCGGATTTTATTTTCCCTTCATAATAAAAACGTTCATTTAAAAACTGCATGTCACGTTTACTTGTGTAATCGTTGATTAATATTTAAAATTGTTTGATGATCTTAAACATTAAAGTTCGACAAACATGCAAAAAAATTATTAATAAGGAATGGGGCCATTTCACTTTTTCACACCAAAGTATATGTATGTTAATATGTGTATGTTTATATGAATAATAGCCACAATAGACATATATGCAAATATGAGAATACTGAATGTAAAAATTATTCATTGTATTTGTATTTTTTATATCAAAATACTTCTTATATCGGTCATTTGTCGTCAGCTGCTAGAGAAATAAATAGACTTTGTGGCTGTTTGTGAAGTTGCTCTCTCTGTGTCAGAGGTAAAATAAGTATTAATATACAAGTATCTTTTATTTCAAATGTTTAATAGACACAGAAAAATCTATGTTTTAATGATTAATAGTGAAGCTCTAACTGACAGGAAAATCAGTGTTTGATGAATAGAGTGTCATAATTCATAATAATCTGTGTACGGTTCACTCTTGATCATTATATGAACATCAGAATAAAATCAGCTGTTGATTGTGTCTCATCAGCTCCTGTGATTCTGGATCCAAACACAGCTCATCCAGATCTTCTTCTGTCTGATGATCTGACCAGAGTGAGATACAGTGAGAACAATCAACCTCTTCCTGATAATCCAGAGAGATTTGACTCTTATTGTTGTGTTCTGGGTTCAGAGGGTTTTAAGTCAGGAACACACTGCTGGGATGTGGAGGTTAAAGAGAGTCTATGGTGGAGTCTTGGAGTAACTACAGAATCAAACCAAAGAAAGGGAGGTGTTTTCTTTAAAACTGATGTCTGGAGAGTACAGCAAGGATGTTCTGATCAGGCTGGTTTTACTGTTAGAGATGTTCCTCTTCAGGAACTGTAGGAGCCATTTGTTTACTTTATTTGAAGGTTTATATAGTTAATGTTTTTTGTTTTGCATCTATCGTTTATTTTGGAGATGTGCCCCCTCGGCAGGAGAATGAAGGCTTAAAGGTCTGGGGGTGGCCTACTGGAGCATGGCCTGCTGGGAGCACATGGTCTTTAGACCTTACCTTTTGTTTGTTGGCAGTCCAACCTTGAAACCAAGATTTGTAACAGCTTTGGCCAAGTTTGTTTTACTTTTTATTTTTTGTAATCAAGTCTAAATGTCAAGAAATGCACATTGAAGTTGGTTTTCCTTGGACTTACAAAAGCACAGTAAGTGTCTAAACCCTCAGCAGACCCAAGAGGTGACTAATTTGACAAATTGATTAAGGATAGTCACCACAGCAACTTTGAGCCTCGTCAATACGCTATGGGAATGAGATGTCTACACTACCGGACTTGCAAGTCCCTGCCTAGTTTGTATAACTGCACGGCTAAGGCAAGAGAATAGAGGAGCCCTGAGCCCTGAGTCCAATATGTAAAAAAAAAAAGACAAACGTAAGGGGAGTGCACCATTTCGCAAACCTCCTAGATGGAGACCCCTAACAAAGCCTTGGACTCCTAGCGGAGAAAGACCAGAGGACTCATAAGTAGTATTGATGGTATCTAGAATAACTTCTGTCCAGGCTTCCAGCAGGGAGGAGGAGTAAAGGGCTGCTGTTGTGGTGTGACTGTGTAAGGGTCCCCCTTTTCTTGCAGAACGGAATCCAGAGGCCCTGGTCGAAGGTCAATGCATGTTCGGTCTTTCCTTTGCGTCTCATTAAAAATCACTAATATTTATTCATCTTTTGGGTTTCCAATTATAGTACTGACCTTATACATAATTTTATCTGACTCCAATCTTTCGTGATTTTAGTTATATTTATTTAAATGTAACTGCTGATCCCTCTAGTTGTGATTAAATTTGGATCATTAATTATCTATAATATTTCCTAGTTTCGACTTATCGTTCGTTAGGAGTCTGGGTCACTTAGAGACCTTGTTTGGCCAGAACAGACTCACGACACATCTGGGCTAGTCCAGGTCTTAGTCAGAGGCTACCCCATAGATCGCTTACCTTAATCTCCTCGATAGACTCAAAAAGAGTAATTTTTTATGCATTCCCTAAGTAATAGCATGCTAAGCCAGTGTGGTGGCCAGAAGTCAAGATCTCAATTGTTCTCAATTGTAAGTCGCTTTGGATAAAAGCGTCTGCAAAATGACTAAATGTAAATGTAAATGTAAATCTCAAAAAACGTGCCCTCGGCTCCATCCATCGATCATTGATCTGACTCACCCTAGCATGCCAACAATGCGGAAAACCTCAGAAGTCACTAACCTACTAGAAAAGTTATTTCAGACAATGTTATAAGTTAAACAAGATTGACGTTTATTTTGCCAGACAAGAATAGGTTCCAAATTGGTACACTTGCACAACTGATCAGAAGTACAAAAATAACATAAAACAAACATAAAAGGTCGAGCTGCTCTGCACATGCCCGTAGTACGCGTCCAGGGATACCGTCTGGTCCAGCAGCCTTGCGCGCGTTGATCCGGCTCAGTGCGGTGTGCACCTCTGAGGAGGTGAGTGTGATGGGTGGGTCGGTTGAGGGGGTGATCTTGGTGACCTTTTCATTATTATCTCTCTCAAAGCGAGCGTAAAAGTCATTAAGCTCGTTCAGAAAGAAGACATTCGGTGCTGTGGGGGTGGAGTGGTTGGGTTTGTAGTCACTGTTGGCCTGAATGCCCTGCCACATGCGTCGAGGGTCAGAGTTGGAAAAGTGCTCCTCTAGCTTCAGCTTGTAGCAGTACTTGGCCTTTTTGATGCCCCTCTTCAGATTTGCCCTGGAAGTGCTGTAGGCTTGTGCGTCACCTGATCTGAAGGCAGTGTTGCATGCTTTCAACAGAAGACGCACCTCCTTGTTCATCCATGGCTTCTGATTTGGGTATGTGGTGATCTGTTTCTGGGTAGTGACACTGTCTATGGTGGTATTGATGTAATCCAGAACAGAGGAAGTGTAGTGGCCTATATCCGTATGAGAGCCACAGGTAGCCTGGGAAGCAAACATACTCCAGTCTGTGTGTTGAAACCTGTCCTGGAGTGTGGAGTCAGCCCCCGCTGGCCAGACTTTGATGGTCCTCACTGATGGCTTCACACGGTTGATGAGGGGAGTATTTGGGGTGAGGAACAAAGAAAGGTGATCTGATTGTCCTAGATGGGGAAGGGGGGTCACAGCATAGGCTTCAGCCATGTTTGTGTATACATGGTCCAAAGTTTTGTTTCCTCTGGTGTGACAGAAAACGTTTTGATGAAATTTAGGGAGTACTGTCTTCAAGTTGGAGTGATTAAAATCACCCGCAACAATAAATACAGCCTCCGGGTGAGCAGACTGTTGTTTACTGATGGCTGCATGAAGTTCTTTCATAGCAAGCTTGGCATCAGCATTGGGAGGAATATAAGCAGCAGTTATGATGGTGGAAGTGAACTCCCGTGGCAGATAAAACGGTCTACTCTTAACCATGAGAAACTCTAGGTTAGCTGAGCAGTGTCTCCCAATGATAACAGAGTTTGTGCACCAAGCATTGTTAATATAAATGCACAAACCCCGCCTCTGGTCTTACCGGAGTCATCCGCCGTTCTGTCTGCCCGGAATGTGTGGTGTCCAGCTATTCCTGACCAACAGACCCCAGCATGTTAGGTCAGGCCACATCTGTTCCACCACTGCCACTCTCAACACTGGCGTACCACAAGGCTGTGTGCTGAGCCTCTTCCTCTACTCCCTCTTCACCCACGACTGCAGACCTGTGTTTGGATCTAACACCATCATCAAGTTTTCAGACGATACTACGGTGATCGGTCTCATCAGCAACAACGATGAGACTGCCTACAGGGAGGAGGTCCAGCATCTGGCCACGTGGTGCAAAGAAAACAATCTGCTCCTTAACACCACCAAAACCAAGGAGCTCATTGTGGACTTCAGGAAGGTGAGAAGAGGCACACATGATCCCATCCACATCAATGGGATTGCTGTTGAGCCAGTCACATGCATCAAGTTCCTGGGAACCAACATATCTGAGGATCTGTCCTGGACCACCAACACCTCCAGCCTGGTCAAGAAGGCTCACCAGCGTCTTTTCTTCCTGAGGAAACTTAGGAAGAACCAGCTGTCCTCAGCCATCCTGGTGAACTTCTACCGCTGTACAATAGAGAGCATCCTAACGAACTGTGTCATAGTCTGGTATGGGAGCTGCTCTGTTGCTGAGCGTAAGGCACTGCAGCGGGTGGTGAAAATTGCCCAGCGCATCACAGGAACTCCACTTCCATCCATTGAGGAGATCCAGAAGAGACACTGTTTGCGTCGAGCACGCAGTATTCTTAAGGACTCCTCTCACCCTGCCCACAAACTGTTTTCCCTCCTGCCATCCGGCAGGCGATTCAGACTCCCCCGGACTAGAACAAGTAGACTGAGGAACAGATTTTTTACCAGAGCTATCTCACTACTGAATTCTACCCCCACTGACTTCTGCCCACCCACCCCCCCATCCCCACCCCATTAAAATAAAAGAAAAATGAAAAATATACAATGCACTGTTAACATTCATCGCACTCCACTGTACATAAACATATTGTAAATGTATGTACATATCCTTTGTACATACTCTTGTATATTTGTATACACATATCTATACTAGACTAGACTAGAAAACTATGTTGGCATTAGAGGAAGCGCCTTAGCATGGTTTAAATCATATCTATCTGACCGCTATCAGTTTGTGGCATTAAATGAGGAGGTATCATATTGATCAAAAGTGAAATATGGAGTTCCTCAAGGCTCAGTGCTAGGACCGTTACTTTTCAACCTGTACATGTTACCTCTGGGAGATATTATCAGGAGTCATGGTGTTAGTTTTCACTGCTATGCTGATGATACTCAACTCTATATTTCAGCGCAGCCTGGTGTTACACACCAAATTGAGAATCTAACAAAATGCATAGTCGATATAAAAAGCTGGATGATGAGTAACTTCTTAATGTTAAATTCTGAAAAAACAGAGGTGCTAATAATTGGACCTAAAAACCCACATATAATAATCTAGAACACAGCCTATCACTTGATGGCTGCTCTGTTAATTCTTCATCATCAGTTAGGAACCTAGGTGTGCTGTTTGACCATAATCTTTCCTTTGAAAATCATGTTTCTAGCATCTGTAAAACTGCGTTTTTCCATCTTAAAAATATATCTAAATTACGACCTATGCTTTCAACCTCTAATGCAGAAATATTAATTCATGCGTTTATGACCTCAAGGTTAGATTATTGTAATGCTTTATTGGGTGGTTGTTCTGCACGCTTAATAAACAAACTTCAGCTAGTCCAAAACACAGCAGCCAGAGTCCTTACTAGAACTAGGAAGTATGATCATATTAGCCCGGTTCTGTCAACACTGCACTGGCTCCCTATCAAACATCGAATAGATTTTAAAATCTTATTAATTACCTATAAAGCCCTGAATGGTTTAGCTCCTCGATACTTGAGCGAGCTCTTATCACATTATAGTCCTGCACGTCCGCTGCGTTCTCAAAACTCTGGCCATTTGATAATACCTAGAATATCAAAATCAACTGCGGGCGGCAGATCCTTTTCCTATCTAGCACCTAAACTCTAGAACAATCTCCCTAACTCTGTTCGGGAAGCAGACACACTCTGCCAGTTTAAATCTAGATTAAAGACACATCTTTTTAACTTAGCCTACACATAACACACCAACACACCTTTTATTATTCAAATCCGTTAAAGGATTTTTAGGCTGCATTACTTAGATTTGCTGGAACCGGGAACGCTACTCCTACAATACGATGTACTTGTGCCATCGTAAAAAGAATGGCATCTACGCTAATATTAGTCCTGTCTCTTTCTCAATCTGCTTTCACAGTTTGTATCCAGACTAGATGGTGGATCAGCACCCAGAGATTATGTTCATCAGAGACAAGAACACCTAGATGCGCCCCGTGGACCAATCACCAGATCCTGATGCACACACGCACACATTAAGTCATTTACACTACCTGACACAGGTGCGTTTAAAATTGAACTGGAAGTTAAGTGCTGGGCGTCCGGTCAGAGGAGAACTGACCCCAACTGAGTCTGGTTTCTCCCAAGGTTTTTTTTTTCTCCATTCTGTATGCATGGGGTTTTGTTTCCTTGCTGCTGCTGCCTCTGGCTTGCTTGGTTGGGGACACTTAACTTCTAGTGACTATCGTTGAATTGACTACAGAGACTGTCTCTGCATTTAATAAGAAATTGGTCACTCTCGTCATTATACATCCCTGTCATTATACTGTACAGTGCTTTGATGCAACCTGTGTTGTTAAAAGCTCTATATAAATAAAAATGATTGATTGATTGATTGATATCCCGTATATCTTTTTTGTACATAAACACCTGTAAATTGTTTATCACATATTTATCTTCTGTACATATTACCTATATGTGCACTTTATTTGTGTAATTTATATTGTACCTGTATCCTGCACTTGCTGCTTTTTGCACTCCTGGTTAGACCTAAACTGCATTTCGTTACTTTGTACTTGTACATGTGTAATGACAATAAAGTTGAATCTAATCTAATCTAATCTAATTATGCCTGGTCTTTAAAAAGTACAAAGTGTGGTGTATGAGGAGACACACCACACTACGGGCCGATCTGGCTACAGAATCACTCCTTGTTGTGTTTTCTCACTTTCCTTATATACTCAGACCAGACAAAGAGATACCAAATGTAGTTATAAAGACCTTTTGGTGTTTAGGTCCCTGTGCTCCAGTGTCACACCTGGCTGGAACACGTTCAGAGACCCAAAAGGAGGACACTCCTCTTTCTCAACAGAACACAGTTCTACCAAGTTCTCAATCTTCTCCATAATATAAGTGATTACTGTGAAATTGAGACCACTTTACCAATCGCACTGAGACCTTTCAAATGAGACCAAACTTGAAGCAACAGTAGATTAGTGCTATCACAAGACACAGGACACATGTTATATAATGCCTTATTCCTAATGAACTTTAAACCAAGTTCTTTGGGCAGAAGGAGGGGAAGCAGGAAGAGCAAAGGTGAGGAGGGTGTCATAAACACAACAGGGAGTGGTGTTGTTTACTGTCTTTTTGAAGTCCTTTTGTTCCTTTGGATATCCCTTCTCAGATCAGTCTTAATGAATAAAAGATTTTGATTCACCTCCTTACATTAGAGCCACAATAGACATGCAAATATGAGAATACTGAATGTAAAAATTGTTTACTGCATTTGTATTTTTTATATCAGTAAAAATACTTTTTATATCGGTCATTTGTCGTCAGCTGCTAGAGAAACAAATAAATACTTTGTGGCTGTTTGTAAAGTTGCTCTCTGTGTGTCAGAGGTGAAATAAATTTTAATATTCCAGTATCTTTTATTTCAAAAGACGCAGAAGAATCAATATTTTAATGATTAATAGTGAAGCTTTAACTGACTGGAAAATGTCTGTGTTTGAACAATAGGATGAGTGTCATAATTCATAATCTGTGTACGGTTCACTCTTGATCATTATATGAACATCAGAATAAAATCAGCTGTTGATTGTGTCTCATCAGCTCCTGTGATTCTGGATCCAAACACGGCTGATCCCCGTCTTCTTCTGTCTGATGATCTGACCAGAGTGAGATGCAGCGAGAACAATCAACCTCTTCCTGATAATCCAGAGAGATTAATTCCTTGTGTTCTGGGTTCAGAGGGTTTTAACTCAGGAACACACTGCTGGGATGTGGAGGTTAAAAAGAATCCAGACTGGAGTCTTGGAGTAACTAAAGAATCAAACCAAAGAAAGGGACGTGTTTTCTTTGACACTGATGTCTGGAGTGTACAGCACAGATGTTCTGATCAGTTTGGTTTTCGTGTTAAACAGGATCTTGATCGTGTGAGAGTGTATCTGGACTATGACAGAGGAACAGTGTTATTCTCTGATCCTGTAACTAACACACATCTACACACATTCACAACCACCTTCACTCACACACTCTTTCCTTTCTTCTATACTGGTTTGTCTCTGAAGATCTTACCTGTCAGTAATCAGTGAACACACCTAACGGTCTGGATCAATCTGCTTATAACTTTTACACTCATCATGTTTTCAGTATTTAATTCTTATTACAATTTCATTTGTTCAACATGAGACTACATGAATAAATGAATAATTGTCAATAATTATCCGCGTAGAATTGAAGGAAATATAAATACCATAGAAATTATTGGTTATAATTGTTTATAAATAAGTCTCTTGATTCACTGAAAACATCTCTAGGTTACATATGTATCCCTGGTTCCTCGAAGGAAACAGATGCTGCATTAAGACACTATAGGAATGCATCTAGTGTAACCATGCTCTAAAGAGTATGTGTAATCAGAACAAAGAATGGGTGAGACGTCATAAAACGAGTGCAGTCAGGGATGCCAGAAGTGTGTTTACGAGACACAGGTTACATATGTAACTTAGAGATGTTCCTCTTCAGGAACTTTGAGCCTCGTCAATACACTAGAGGAATGAGACCTACACCACCAGACTTGTCCCTGCCTAGTTTATATAACTGCACAGCTAAGGTGAGAGAATAGAGGAGCCCCGGGTGGCTTGCAAGTCCAATCTGTAAGAAAAGACAAACATAAGGGAAGATGGCGACCAATCCTCAGGCCGCGGCTCGAGCAGACAACTGACCAAGCTGGGGCTGTTGTGGCTGCTCCGCCCAGTAGCCCCTTCATCCACCTCAACCTCAATGGTCTTTCCTCGAGAATCTTTTATCAAGCACTCCCCATCACCACTTATAACTACTTTTAATTCCATAGAATTCAATGCAGTCAAAAATACAGACTGCGAGAAAATATTCAATATAAAGCATCACTTTAAATAATCGTAACACACACGTGCTGATTCCACACACAAGCCTTTTCTCCCCTCAGGAAGAAACGCGTCATAGCAGCAGCAGACAACACACAAACTGTGTATCCCCACCCGTAAAATAGTTTGGGAGGGGAAAAACACAGCATGAAATGCTGCCCGCTCTCGTCTTGTCTTCACTTGTAAATGGTAAAGGAAGACAACTCACCAAATAAGATACACACACACACAGAACACATCGCTGAAGGACAAAAAGCAGAAACCGGCTGCACTCCACATGCTTATATATATATATATAATTTTTATAAACATTCATTATATATTCAGCGTGTTTTATAGTCTAGAATTCTTTTATGCCACATGTACTGATCAACACCCTTACACTTAATCATGGTGTTTGTTATGGGCAAACCGTAATGTTAGAGTTATGTATTGACATTATGCAACTTTGACCCTTCAGTTTCAGCTTCCATCTGGTATAACAGGTCTTGTTCTAGGTCATGACATGACATGGCCTCTATATAGTATCTTAGACTGGTATGGGCACCAGGGGAATCTGAGGGAATGAAGATTCTGACGCACAAAAAGATATGTGACTAGTCATAACTTATGTGACGAACATGTCTGAAGTCTTTGTTTTGCCTGTTTCTTTTACATATCTTGCTCTGTCCTTTCCTCTATAAATAAAGTGACTTGCGATCTGAGCTTCGGAGGCAAAAGCAGGCAGGGAGGCAGGAAAGGAGGCAAAGGGAGGCAAAGGCCTGCCCGGCCCCCGGCCTCAGGCGGACTGGAATCCGTCTGGAGGCAAAAGGGAGGTAAAGGAGATTTCCTGGGTATTTGCCCGTGTGCCCATCCACATGTGCTTTGTGGATTTGGAAGGGCATTTGACCAAGTCCCTTTCAGTGTCCTGTGGGGGCTACATTGCCGTATGGGGTAAGGAATCCTTTGCTAAGGGCTGTCCGGTCCCTGTATGATCGGAGCAGGAGCTTGCTTTGCATTGCCAGCAGTAAGTCAGACTCGTGTTCACTATTTTTATGGACAGCATTTCTTACATGCAGCTAGGTGCCGGAGGGGGTCCAGTATGGTGACCATTGGATATCATCTCTGCTTTTTGCATCCGATTGTGAAGCGGCTAGGATGAGAATCATCACCTCTAAGTCTGAGGCCATGGTTCTCCGTCGGTCAAGGGTGGCTTGCCCCCTACAGGTTGGCGGGGAGTTCCCCCCTCAGGTGGAAAAGTTTAAGTATCTTGGGGTCTTGTTCACGAGTGAGGGAAGGATGGAACAAGAGATCAAAGGACGGTTCGGTGCAGCTTCTGCAGTAATGCGGTTCATGTACTGGTCTGTCCTGGTGAAGAAGGAGATGAGCTGCAAGGGGAAGCTCTCGATTTACTGGTCAGTCTACATTCCTTCTCTCACCGATCCTTTTCTCAAATAGAAAACCAAGACTGCCTTCCAAGAATCATCCCAATTGAGATGGTCGTCAGAGATATTTGATGATGTGGAAGCAGAGATATGCAGACTTCCGTTTGAGAAACAGCAACACAGTTAAAAAAATTCAGTAAACTGCTTATTGAATTGTTTAACCAGGGTTTATACATTAATTTCCTTGACAGAATTCAAGATAAATTCTTTAAACTACTGGAGCTGACCATTTTAAATGATTATTAAAGAGCAAGCAAACTATGCCAAAACCGCAGACCTTCACTCAGTGTCTGAATTCACTCACTCGTTTTCATTCACTCCTTCAAGTAAACTCTATGAGTGACTGATGTCTAATAGCAAACGAGGGTGTAGGGGTCGAATTTAGATACAGCCCTAGATATTGGGGCAGTTCAGAGTTTGCTCCGACACCTTCCCTCCTGCTCCAGACAGAGTTTTCATGCAGAGACAACGGTTGTGTAGCAGTGCTGACTTCTCTCCTGCTCCAAACTGAGTTTCTCATGAACTGTTAATGGATTTTATTCCAGATTGATATTGAGAAAAAGGTATTGTGGCTCTTTTGTTTTTTCTTTTGTCCTTAAGGTTAGTTAAGCTCCTTCTTGCATTAGTTGAAGTGTTTTGTTTGTTATTTTAGGCCTTGCTCTCTCCTTAATCTTTGCGCCCATTTATACCGTTATTTTCTTTTTTGTAAATAAAATGATGTTATATAATATCATCAATCATCTGTAGGTATGACAATAATATTAACAATAGCAGTGGCTATCACAAGTCTGTCCACAATCATCAATTTTTTTTTATCCTAACAATGACAACAGATTATCTGTCAAACACAGTACCTGCCTGACTGTGAATCTGCTTCAGGACCTGAACGTTTTGGTTCACATAACACACACCAGACAAGAGGGCTGCAACCAGCTGAAACCTGATTGGCTCTTGAAGAGCCCCTGTCCTGTCACTCATGGCTGATCTACGTCAAAGCCAATGTTGCCAAATTGAGCTACTTTCTCATTGTTGCAAGTTCTATTTTTTATTTTTTTTTGACAAGGAGCTATTTTAAAATATTTTTTTTTTTAGTAAACCTTTTTTTTACTTGGCCACACCCTGCCATGGTCCTCTCATGTTTGCTCTGTTATGTCAATAGGTCTGCGCACACCACCATTTCATTATAATCATCAATAATCGAAAATAATATGAGCATCACTTCAGAAACTGCTGATTGAAAGAACCTGCATTTAAAGACTGGTTTTAGTCTATTATGGGAAATACCTCATATTAACTCATAATAACTTTGTGCAAAGACTGCAAAGTCATAGTAAATGCTAATAAGATCTTAATAAACATTCACTGACCAGACACATGGCATGTAAACATTACCAAAAAATCTCTCTGTTGAGGACACTGAATGTTCTTTAGCACTTCACATTACTGAACATGGATCAATCAGCAGTACTGACGACTTATCAGACTTATCTGGTCTTAATGCGTTGTGTTTGTCATAATCTAGCTTTTTCTTGCGCTTATGAGAAAACATTGCAGAAGTTTCTGTATTTCTTAGTCAGAGACATATTATAAGACAAATTATATACAAAGCTATGTACGCTGCAATCAATGACAGTGAAGGGTCGCTCAGAATTGTAAAGGTGTGTGTAACAAGATGGATATCTGTTAATTAAAATTAAAAACACACTTTGGAGTTGTACAGGAAATGAAACACTGTTTTATAGCAAAGGAACCTTGTAAAAAAAACCGTCTCCTTTTATGATTGGATGTTAAAGGGTTAAACACACCTGAAGATGATCAGAAACTCCTCCCTCTTAAAACACTTACCAGGAAGAGAATGACTTGTTATTCGGTCTCTCTGTCATTCTGATTTTCTTTTCTTTGATAAAAACGAAGAATCAGCCATCAGAGGACAACTATAAAAAGACTTTGGAGAAGCATTTTTGGGTTTGTTTATAAACAGAGAAGATCTTTGTGATTCTTGTAGTTATTCATTTCTAAAACCGTTGATCAGAAAGTGAAAGTAAAGTTTAGATTTCAGCTCAAACTGTGAAAATGGCTTCATCAGCTGAATATGACTATAATTGTCCCGTGTGCTGTGAAATCTTCAAGACTCCTGTTCTTTTATCATGTAGTCACAGTGTCTGTAAAGAGTGTCTTCAACAGTTCTGGAGAACCAAGAAAACTCAGGAGTGTCCTGTCTGCAGGAGAAGATTCTCACATGAACTTCCTCCATTAAATCTAGCATTACAAAACTTGTGTGAGTCGTTCCTGAAGGAGAGAAATGAGAGTCGTTCATCAGGATCTGAGGAGATCTGCAGTTTACACAGAGAGAAACTCAAACTCTTCTGTCTGGAGGACAAACAGCCTGCGTGTTTCGTGTGTAGAGATTCAAAACAACATGAAAATCACAAATTCAGACCAATCAGTGAAGTTGTTCCTTCATATAAGGTTGGTATTTCTCTCATTTTGCTCAACTTTATGTGACATGTAGTCTTCTGTGGAAAAGGTATTTGCTCCCATAATGATTTCTTCAGCTTTTTATGTATACTAATTAGTTTAGTTACTGGATAAGACCTTTTAAAGTTAACCTTAACCTTTAATATCACTGTATTCTCTTCACTTCACTGTAATCTGGTGTTTTATATATATTTCTATTTTGTTCAATTCCAGGAGGAGCTCAATACAGCACTTAAGTCCTTACAGGAGAAACATAGAAAGAGAGAAGACATAAAAGAAGAGTTTGAGAAAACAGTTCAACACATCAAGGTGAAGAAACTGAATCAAGAGTCATTTTCAGTACAGCTGTAGATCACTATATATATATTTTTTTTGTAAATGATGAGCTTCAGTCTGCTCGTGGATCTGTTATATGTCTGGTGTCTGGGTTTCTCTCGGATCTGAATGATGTGATGTTGATGTGTGTTGATGGAGATGATTGAAGTGAATGTGATTTGATTTCAGTCTCAAGCTGAGCACACAGAGAGTCAGATTAAACAGCAGTTTGAGAAACTTCATCAGTTTCTCAGAGATGAAGAAGAAGCTACAATCACTGCACTGAGAGAGGAAGAGGAGCAGAAGAAGCAGGTGATGACAAAGAAGCTGGAGGAGATCAACAGACACATCTCAGCTCTTTCACACACAATCAAAGACACGGAGGAGATGATGAAAACCAATGACGTCTGCTTTCTAAAGGTCTGATTTCAGATCGTCCATTGATTGATTGATTGATTGATTGACAATTGATTGAGTTCTTGATGATCAATGGTGTGTTTGTTCTACAGGAGTTTCCGGTCACGATGGAAAGGTGAGTGATCTGCTGGTGTCTCTGGTCTCTCTGCTTCTGAAACCAAAGCCACTGCAGTTCTGATCCTGAATGTTCTTCCAGAGTCCAGATCTCAACACAGCCGGATCCACAGACGCCTTCTGGAGCTTTGATTCATGTTCCACGATACTTGGGCAACCTGGCCTTCAGAGTCTGGAAGAAGATGCAGGACATTGTCCAAAACAGTGAGTCTGGAGAAGATCTGTGCTCTTACACATACACTGGAGATGATGCATGAGGGAATATTTACAGATTTATATATACATGCATATACATACGTGACAATGACTGTTATCTGAGTAGTGTAGCAAGCAATTACAAATAGAGGAACAAATAAATGGAAATCAAAAAGGAATATAATGACTTGGATGATTCGTCACATCAGCTTTAGATCAGGGCAGTCTAAATTCGGTCCAGTGTCCAGCAGAGTTTAGCTCCAACTTGCCTTAACATGCTGCTTCAGGTGTGTTTAATTAGGGTTGGAGTTAAACTCTGCAGGACACAATATATAAAAGTGGTTTGAATGAATGATTCAATAACAAATACATTTTATATCAGTAATTAATCCTCAGCTGCTGGAGAAACACTAATCAATAAAAAACATTATTTGAAGCAGCAGTTACTTTTTCATTTTAAGGTGATTTTCTCTATTTTGATCACCACTATAGACATCAGTGTTTATATCCAAACTATACAAAGATGTATCACAGTATTTCTGTGATAATACGAATGATTGTAAGACATAAATAATATTTTGTGGTTGAAAAGACTGTTCCTTTCTAAACCTGGTAACTGCTGTCTCTGTGTCAGCCGTCAAACAGATTTTAAGCTTCCAGTGTAATTTTTTTCAAAGGTTTAATAGAAATCAATATTTTAATTATTGTTAGTTGAATCAAAGGCTCAGGTCGTTCTTGGTTTCAACAGACATTTATTTGGACACGAGTCTGTAGTATGTCTTGTACATTATAGTCAATTATTTCAATCATTTTTATTTATATAGCGCTTTTAACAACACAGGTTGCATCAAAGCACTGTACAGTATAATGACAGGGATGTATAATGACGAGAGTGACCAATTTCTTATTAAATGCAGAGACGGTCTCTGTAGTCAATTCAACGATAATCACTAGAAGTTAAGTGTCCCCAACCAAGCAAGCCAGAGGCGACAGCGGCAAGGAAACAAAACCCCATGCATACAGATTGGAGAAAAAAAAAACTTGGGAGAAAACAGACTCAGTTGGGGTCAGTTCTCCTCTGACCGGACGCCCAGCACTTAACTTCCAGTTCAATTTTAAACGCAGCTGTGTCAGGTAGTGTAAATGACTTAGTGTGTGTGTGTGTGTGTGCATCAGGATCTGGTGATTGGTCCACGGGGCGCATCTAGGTGTTCTGGTCTCTGATGAACATAATCTCTGGGTGATGATCCACCATCTAGTCTGGATACAAACTGTGAAAACAGATTGAGAAAGAGACAGGACTAATATTAGCGTAGATGCCATTCTTTTTACGATGTCACAAGTACATCGTATTGTAGGAGTAGTGTTCCCGGTTCCAGCAAATCTAAGTAATGCAGCCAAAAAATCCTTTAACGGATTTGAATAATAAAAGGTGTGTTGGTGTGTTATGTGTAGGCTAAGTTAAAAGGATGTGTCTTTAGTCTAGATTTAAACTGGCAGAGTGTGTCTGCTTCCCGAACAGAGTTAGGGAGATTGTTCCAGAGTTTAGGTGCTAGATAGGAAAATGATCTGCCGCCCGCAGTTGATTTTGATATTCTAGGTATTATCAAATGGCTAGAGTTTTGAGAACGCAGCGGACGTGCAGGACTATAATGTGATAAGAGCTCGCTCAAGTATTGAGGAGCTAAACCATTCAGGGCTTTATAGGTAATTAATAAGATTTTAAAATCTATTCGATGTTTGATAGGGAGCCAGTGCAGTGTTGACAGAACCGGGCTAATGTGATCATACTTCCTAGTTCTAGTAAGGACTCTAGCTGCTGCGTTTTGGACTAGCTGAAGTTTGTTTATTAAGCGTGCAGAACAACCACCCAATAAAGCATTGCAATAATCTAACCTTGAGGTCATAAACGCATTAATTCATATTTCTGCATTAGAGGTTGAAAGCATAGGTCGTAATTTAGATATATTTTTAAGATGGAAAAACTCAGTTTTACAGATGCTAGAAACATGATTTTCGAAGGAAAGATTGCTGTCAAACAGCACACCTAGGTTCCTAACTGATGATGAAGAATTAACAGAGCAGCCATCAAGTGATAGGCTGTGTTCTAGATTATTATATGTGGGGTTTTTAGGTCCAATTATTAGCACCTCTGTTTTTTCAGAATTTAGCATTAAGAAGTTACTCATCATCCAGCTTTTTATATCGACTATTCAATTCAATTCAATTCAAGTTTATTTGTATAGCGCTTTTTACAATGGCTATTGTTCCAAAGCAGCTTCACAAAAGCAAATCATTCCACAGACAAAAGCAAATCATTACACAACAAAAGCAAATCACTACACAGCAGGATGAATTACAATACAAGAAAATTCAAGATAGAATTAGTCCAGACGGAAGGTTAAGTTTTCCTCCACGTCATCGCAGGAAGGTCATCTCCTCACAGGGTCCACAGGGTCCAAGGTTAAGTTTAAGTTTTCCTCGACGTCATCGCAGGAAGGTCATCTCCTCACAGGGTCCAATGGAGAGGCTCGGTAACTAGATGCCTCGGGATGTGCATCCCGAGGTGGAGACAAGGATAATTAGCGTAGCGGCCATTCATACTATTGGGAATCATAATGTACTGTAGCATGGGTTTATGTGAATCTTTATGAGAATGCTTTGCTAAAAAGATATGTCTTTAGCCTAGACTTAAACTGAGAGAGTGTGTCTGATCCCCGAACATTAGTAGGAAGGTTATTCCAGAGTTTGGGTGCCAAATGTGAAAACGCTCGACCACCTTTAGTGGACTTTGCTATACGAGGAACTACCAGGAGCCCTGAGTTTTGAGATCTTAAAGAGCGTGGCGGGTTGTAGCGAGACAGAAGGCTGGTCAGATAAGTGGGGGCTAAACCATTTAGAGCCTTGTAGGTCAGTAACAGTACTTTATAATCAATTCGGAAATGAACAGGCAGCCAGTGCAGGGAGGATAAAACTGGGGTTATATGATCATATTTCCTTGTCCTGGTAAGAACTCGAGCGGCTGCGTTCTGCACTAACTGAAGCTTGTTTATTGAAGATGCTGGACAACCAGCGAGCAGCGCATTACAGTAATCCAGTCTAGATGTCATGAACGCATGAACTAGCTTTTCTGCATCTGAGAGAGAGAGCATGTGTCTGAGTTTAGCAATATTTCTAAGATGAAAGTAGGCAGATTTTGTAACATGAGTGATATGGTGTTCGAAGGACAAGTTGCTGTCTAATATCACACCCAAGTCTTTAACTGTCGGAGTAACATTTATATCACAACCATCTAATTGTAGTTTGAGCTCAGAAATTTGCTGTAAACATGAATTTGGTCCAATAAGAAGCACCTCTGTTTTATTAGAGTTTAATAGAAGAAAATTTCTGGTCATCCAGTCTTTTATGTCTTTAACACACTCTGTTAATTTAGACATTTCTGATAACTCATCAGGCTTAGATGAAATGTATAGCTGTGTGTCATAACTGTGGAAATTAACCCCGTGCTTTCTAATAATGTTCCCCAGGGGCAGCATGTATATCGAGAACAGTAAGGGGCCTAAAACTGATCCTTGAGGCACACCACACTTTACAGGCATTGTACTAGAGCGGTCTCCGTTTATATCTACAAATTGATAACGGTCTGATAGGTATGATTTAAACCACTTTAAAGTCTGTCCCTGTACACCAGCGGTGTTTAAACGCTCCAGGAGAATATTATGATCTATAGTGTCAAATGCAGCAGTGAGATCCAGTGAGAATGCAGCATTCTGTTAGATTCTCAATTAGTTGTGTAACACCAGGCTGCGCTGAAATATAGAGCTGAGTATCATCAGCATAGCAGTGAAAGCTAACACCATGACTCCTGATAATATCTCCCAGAGGTAACATGTACAGCTTAAAAAGTAACGGTCCTAGCACTGAGCCTTGAGGAACTCCATATTTCACTTTTGATCGATATGATACCTCCTCATTTAATGCCACAAACTGATAGCGGTCAGATAGATATGATTTAAACCATGCTAAGGCACTTCTTTTTCTAGTCTCAAGAGAATGTTGTGATCGATAGTATCGAATGCTGCGCTAAGATCTAATAGCACTAATAACAAGATAAAACCATGATCAGATGATAAAAGCAGGTCATTAGTAACTCTAATGAGAGCAGTCTCAGTACTATGGTACGGTCTAAAACCTGATTGGAAATCCTCACAGACACCATTTTTTTCTAAAAAGGAATACAGTTGTGAGGATACTACCTTTTCTAGTATCTTTGACAGAAAAGGGAGATTAGAGATTGGTCTGTAATTTACTAAGTCTTTGGGATCAAGATGTGGTTTCTTAATGAGAGGTTTAACTACAGCCAGTTTGAAGGTTTTGGGAACATATCCTAATGACAATGATGAATTAATAATGTTCAAAATAGGATCTATGACCTCTGGAAGCAGATCTTTTAATAGTTTAGATGGAATAGGGTCTAACATACATGTTGCTGGTTTAGATGATTTAACAAGTTTGTACAAGTCTTCTTCTCCTATAATAGAGAAAGAGTGTAATTTTTCTTCAGGGGATCTAAAGCTCACTATCTGATGTGAAACTGTAGTTGACGGCTGCATAGTTACAAGTTTATCTCTGATGGTATCAATCTTAGAAGTAAAGAAATTCATGAACTCATTGCAGCTATACTCTTGGGGCATATTAGCACCTGCTGATGCTTTATTTTTTGTTAATTTAGTTACTGTACTGAATAAATACCGGGGGTTGTGTTTGTTTACTTCTAAAAGGGATGAAAAATAATCTGATCTTGCAATTTTTAATGCTTTTCTGTATGACAGCATACTCTCCCGCCAGGCAATACGAAATACTTCTAATTTGGTTTTTCTCCACCTGCGCTCCATTTTCGGGCTGCTCTCTTTAGGGTGCGTGTGTTGTCATTATACCATGGAGTCAGATTGTTTTCTTTTATCTTTTTTAAGTGCAAAGGAGCAACTGTATCTAAAGTGCTAGAAAAAAGAGAGTGCATAGTTTCTGTTACATCATCAAGTTTTTGCGTCGTATTGGATGAGCTAAGGAATTGAGATAAGTCAGGAAGGTTATTTAGAAAGCTTTCTTTTGTGGTGGAAGTGATGGTTCTACCATACTTGTAATAAGGTGCAGAGTTTACAGGTTTAACTATAAAGAGTTCACACAAGACTAGATAGTGATCTGAAATGTCATCACTTTGCTGCAGTACTTCAACTATTTTAACATCCATTCCATGTGACAGTATTAGATCTAGAGTATGATTTTGACAATGAGTAGGTCCAGAGACGTGTTGTCTGACCCCAATGGAGTTCAAAATGTCTAAGAAAGCTGATCCTAATGAGTCTTTTTCATTATCAACATGGATATTAAAATCGCCAACAATTAAGACTTTATCTGCGGCCAGTACTAACTCAGTTAGAAAATTCTCTAATGAAATCTGTGCTGTGCCCTGGTGGCCTGTATACAGTAACCAGTACAAACATGACAGAAGATTTATCACTAGCACATGATTCTGTAGATAATGTTATATGAAGCACCAAAACTTCAAATGAGTTATACTTAAAGCCTGTCCTTTGAAAAGTACTAAGAATATTGTTATAGTCTTGCATCCCTTTTATGTCCCGACAATGCCGTCAGAACTACGAAAAAACAATACATAAAACTTATATTAACCCTCTAAAAGTGGAGCTTGAACATAATAATAAACCAAAAAATACATACAAAAGCAATAAATATACGGCAAAGCAATTAACAAGATAAACACACACCTCATTGACCTCTCTCCCTCAAGAGGAATAAACTTGGATGATTACAACAATTCTTAAACAAGCAAAAAAAAAAAAAAAAAAATATATATATATATATATATATATATATATATATATATATATATATATATATATATATATATATATATAGTCAGGATCTGTAATCTGCCATGCCTTATTTTCGCTTACGAGATGGTCCCAATTTTCCTGTGTTTCTTTCTCTCAGCTAATTAAGTTTATTAGTCCCAGCCCTGTCTAGTTAGCTTCCCTATTTAAGTGGCTTTCTTTTTGTCGTTTGTGTTTGGTTATTTTTGTTTGCTGGTGCCCTTTTTAGGTTCATGTGTTCAAGTTCTCTTGAATCATCTCTTTTTCTTTGAATTTTTTGTCCCTGGGTTTCTGATAATCTGATATTTTTCTGTCTACTCTTGAGAGAAGTAATTTGCCTTTTTGGAGTAGTTTTTGTTTGGACTGTTATTTGTTTTGCCCTTGAAATAAAAGATATTCTTTTTTTTTTTTTTTTTTTACTTTTGTGTCTTGCATTTGCAATCTGTGTACGGTTCACTCTTGATCATTATATGAACATCAGAATAAAATCAGCTGTTGATTGTGTCTCATCAGCTCCTGTGATTCTGGATCCAAACACGGCTCATCCCCGTCTTCTTCTGTCTGATGATCTGACCAGAGTGACATTCAACGAGAACCATCAACCTCTTCCTGATAATCCAGAGAGATTTGACTCTTATTGTTGTGTTCTGGGTTCAGAGGGTTTTAACTCAGGAACACACTGCTGGGATGTGGAGGTTAAAGAGAGTCTATGGTGGAGTCTTGGAGTAACTACAGAATCAAACCAAAGAAAGGGATGTGTTTTCTTTAACACTGATGTCTGGAGTATACAGAGAGGATATTCTGATCAGACTGGTTTTCCTGTTGAACAGGATCTTGATCGTGTGAGAGTGTATCTGGACTATGACAGAGGAACAGTGTCATTCTCTGATCCTGTAACTAACACACATCTACACACATTCACTACCACCTTCACTCACACACTCTTTCCTTTCTTCAGTACTCTTACTTCTCTGAAGATCTTACCTGTCAGTAATCAGTGAACACACCTGAAGATCTGGATCAACCTGCTTTTAACTTTTACACTCATCATGAGACTAATATTTAATTCTTATCACAGTTTCATTTGTTCGACATGAGACTACGTGAATAATTGTGAATAGTTTTCAGTGTAGAATTCAATGAAATAGAAATACTATAACAATGTGATTTAAATCTAAAATCTCTTTAAAAAGTTTGTCTCAGTTTCAGAATTAGAGGAATAATTTATCTTTATTACATTAAAAACAGTGATTATATGATTTAGTGTACTCACTTTTAATGTAAACAAACATGAATTATATTATTCTATTGTTTTTGTTTTTTTATTCTGTTTAGTTTCTGTTTAGTACATCAAGCTAAATGTAAGTATTTTGAGTAATTTTATTGTATTTTGTATTTGTAATTTGTAATTTGTAATTTTCCTTTTATTCACAATAATCCTGGTGCAAAGCACATTCAAGTATATTTCATTGTAAATCTTATTTTTAAATCTAAATTTCTTTTTGTCTAAAGTGTAAATCATGTTATTTTAAAATGTATTTTTCAATGTTACCCTTTTAAATGTAAAAAAAAAAATTAATTGGAAATAATTCTATTATCCTATTAAACTCCTATGCTATTCTATTTTATTTACATTTAAATCTTAAATCTGAAAAAACAAAAATGTAATAATGGATCATTTGAGAAGTTTTTTGAAAGGTTTCTAGTAAAATTCTTATTTGTGTTAAATATTAAGTCAAAAAATGGGTATTTCAATAAAGAGTCATTTGAGGAAAAGTTTTTAAAAAAATCATGAATCAAATAATTGTTTCGTAAAAACATTTTTACTTATGATAAATGTTGACGCAAACAATCTTAACTTTTAAATACTGTATAATTTTAAATCATTTTTAAATGAAAAACTCGTATTTTTATCGTATTTTTGACCTTCAGATGTTAACTGATGGACTGTGGATGTTTTTTATCAGACTCTCATCCCGACAGCACCCATTCACTGCAGTGCGTCCAACTCACATTTGAAATAAAAAAAAATCACACAGCGATACATAACAAAAGTGTCTTTTTTTATTATTCACACATTCATACTTTTATAAAATACTATATATATAATATTAAAATCAGACTGAGTTAATTACACCTGCATGATCTTATAAGACCTCTACACGGTGATCTTTATAAATTAAAGCGTGATAAAAACCCTTGATTAGCTTGTATCTTGTCTGCTTGGACGGCTCTGAGTGATAGAGTCTCTGTGTTTGAAGATTCAGGACGTCCAGAGCGAGTAGGCAGCGAGGGCCAACAGAAACGACACCAGACCCAGAAGAACCTTCTGAGTCCACAAACACGAGTCCAGCTTCTGCTCCAGACGAGAGTTAGTGGCCATCAAACGCATCAGCTGAGAAACACACATCCATAAAACCGTTAGCTAGTACAAAACATTATTAGTGACCACTTGTAGTACACTTGAGCCTGTCTTTCATACACTAACACACTCCAGAGTACAAGTGGTGAATAAAATAAATAATCTTTCCATTTCCATTTGTTGCACAAAAAAAAGGATAAATCTGGAATTTGATGGTGCAAAAAAATCTAAATGTTGAAAAAAATGGTCTTTAAAGTTTTTAGCAATGCATACTGCTAATTTAAAATTAAACTTCAAAATTTCTGGTAGAAATGTCTTCGTATCCTAATTATTTGTGGTATAAAACAAAAGTTTTTAATTCTGAATCTTTCTTTTATTGTTGTCTGTTGGTCCAAATATGCCCTTTAAAATCAAACATTTGAGTTTAGAATTTTGAGCCTGGATTCATCCAACGCTGAGATGAAGTGTAATAAAAGAAACTGATGAATGTATTTTGAATGTTTTCTTTCCACTGGTCTGAAATAAAAGCTGAGCAGCTCTCTTAAACATCCAGCGTCTGGTCTGGAGGTGTGTGTGTGTGTGTGTGTGTGTGTGTGTGTGTGTGTGTGAGTGCATGCGTGAGTGCGTGCGTGTGTGTGAGTGTGTATCTGTGTGTGTGTGTGTGTGTGTGTGTGTGTGTGTGTGTGTGTGTGTGTGTGTGTGTGTGTGTGTGTGTGTGTGTGTGTCTCACCGTGCTCTGCAGGTCCTGATGGTCGTTAGTCGTCCCTGACAGACTCTCAAACGAGTTGCTCAGAATAGATTTGGGAATCTCGAGGACGTGACAGCGCAGCCTGAAGAAACACAGAGCGATCAGAAACCCTGACCTTCACTCACGGTCACATCTTCTCTTCAGTTCAAGAGTTTATTACGGATGAAATCATTTCGGAGTGAAGCATGGCACTGTGTTCATTCACACACGAGTTATTCGGGGGACTTTAATGTACATTTGTGAACACAGCATGATAGAAACGAGAAGCGATTTTCAACAATCCTTCGTGTGGCTTTCTGTCATAATAAAAATCTAGAAATAAAGAATTTTTGTTTTGTTTTGGAAACAACTCTCTTCTCTCTCTCTTCTTCTTCCGCTTATCTGGGGCCGGGTGGCGGCGGCAACAGTCTAAGCACCCAGACACTTTCTTCAGCTCTTCCGGGGAAACACAGAGGTGCTCCCAAGCCAGCCGAGAGACATAGTCCCTCCAGCTTGTCCTAGGTCTTCCCCGGGGCCTCCTCCCGGTGGGACATGCCCGGAACACCTCCCTTGGGAGGCGTCCTGGAGGCATCTGGCACAGATGCCCGAGCCACTTCAGCTGGCCTCTCTCGATGTGGAGAAGCAGCGGGTCTACTCCGAGCTCCTCCCGAGTGACAAAACTCCTCACCCTATCTCTAAGGGAGCGCCCAGCCACCCTACGGAGGAAACTCATTTTGGCCGCTTGTATCCGGGATCTCATCCTTTCGTTCATGACCCAAAGCTCATGACCATAGGTGAGAGTAGTATTGACAGACCATGACAGATCAGTACAGCGACCACATTACTGCAGAAGCTGCACCAATCCGTCTGTCGATCTCTCGTTCCATCCTTCCCTCACTCGTGAACAAGACCCCAAGATACTTAAACTCCTCCACCTGAGGCAGGAGCTCTCCACCAACTTGAAGGGGGCAAGCCACCCTTGTCCAACTGAGGACCATGGCCTCAGACTTGGAGGTGCTGATTCTTATCCCAGCCGCTTCACAATCAGCTGCAAACCGCCCCAGCACACACTGTAGGTCTTGGCCAGATGCAGCCAACAGAACAACATCATCAGCAAAAAGCAGAGAAGCCATCCTGTGGTCACCAAACCAGACCCCCTCCGGCCCCCGGCTGCGCCTAGAAATCCTGTCCATAAAAATAATGAACAGGACCGGTGACAAAGGGCAGCCCTGTCGGAGTCCAACATGCACTGGGAACAAGTCTGACTTAATGCCAGCAATGCGAACCAAGATCCTGCTCTGATCATACAGGGACCGGACAGCCCTTAGCAAAGGGCCCCTTACCCCATATTCCTAGAGCACCCCCCACAGGACACCACGAGGAACCCGGTCGAATGCTTTCTCCAAATCCACAAAACACATGTGGACTGGTTGGGCAAACTCCCAGGAACCCTCCAGTATCCTGAAGAGGGTATAGAGCTGGCCCAGTGTTCCACATCCAGGACGAAACCCGCATTGTTCCTCTTGAAGCTGAGGTTCAACTATCGGACGGATTCTCCTCTCCAGTACCCTGGCATAGACTTTCGCAGGGAGGCTGAGAAGTGTGTTCCCCCTATAGTTGGAGCACACCCTCCGGTCCCCCTTCTTAAAAAGAGGAACCACCACCCTGGTCTGCCAGTCCAGAGGCACTGTCCCCCGCGTCCACGCGAAGCTGCAGTGGCGTGTCAGCCAAGACAGCCCTACAACAACCAGAGACCTGAGGTACTCCGGGTGGATCTCGTCCACCCCTGGTGCCTTGCCACCGAGGAGCTTCTCAACAACCTCAGTGACCTCAGCCAGGGTGATGGCTGAGTCCCTCCCCGGGTCCCCGGCCTCTGCTCCCTCAGTGTAAGACGAGTTGGCGGGATTGAGGAGGTCCTCAAAGTATTCCTTCCACTGCCCAACAATATCCCCAGTCGAAGTTAGCAGGTTCCCGCCAGCACTGTAAATGGTGTTGGCAGGGCACTGCTTCCCTTTTCTGAGGCGTCTGACAGTTTGCCAGAACCTCTTTGAGGCTGTCCATTTTCCATGGTCTCCCCGAACTCCTCTCAGACCCGAGTTTTTGCCTGCAGAACCACCCGGGCAGCGGTCCGCTTGGCCCACCGGTACCTGTCAGCTGCCTCAGGAGTCCCACGAGCCAACCAGGCCCGATAGGACTCCTTCTTCAGCTTGACGGTATCCCTTACTTCCGGTGTCCACCATCAGGTTCGGGGTTACCACCACGACATGCACCGGAGACTTTACGGCCACAGCTCCAGACGGCTGCATCGACCAAAGAGGTAGAGAACATAGTCCACTCGGACTCAATGTCTGATGTCCTAAGGTCATTCAGGCACTCAAACCCCTCCACCACGTTAAGGTGGCGATCCTCGGAGGGGGGAAACAACTAGTAATAATTTTTTAAGCTGCCAAATTCTGCAGCTTTACAAACACGTTCATCCAACCTGAAATGTAGTTTTTAACTGCATTATCAGATAAACTGCAATTAGATGAGTCTCTTTAGAGTATTTAAAGAGTGCAACAGTGAATACATATCAAGGTATCCTTTTTATAATCCTTTTTCTTGTCGTTTTGAAAAGGTTGATGGACAGATTTGTTTGGTGGAAACAAAGGGATGTTGCTGTACTGGTGAGAGTGTTCCCAGAATGCACTGGGTGTGTGAGAGTCATCACCTGTGCTCCATGACTTTCGCTTTAGAGACCTCCTTCCAGAACTGAGCGAGCTCCGAGACGCCGGCTCCACCGCTGCTCTCCATCTCTGCTGCCATGACCAGAAACCGGTCCTGAGGAGACGCCTGGAACCCTGACACACACACAGACAGACACAGACACACAGAGACAGACACACACACACACACACACACACACACACACACACACACACACAGACACACACACACACACACACACACACACACACACACACACACACACACACACACAAACACACAGGTTTGACACACACACACACACACACACACAAGCTTAATACATGCCAAAATACAGGTTTGATTTTAGGTTGAATCCGATAAAATCTTTATTTTTAAAGTCTACATAATACTTTCTTATTTAACACAAAATAGCTTTAAATAAAAAAAAAAATACTTTGTGACTTTAGATAAAGTAATTGACACATCATGTAGATTTTTTAAAAATTGACATATATATATATATATATATATATATATATATTGAATGAGAACGTTTATTAATAAAACAAATATAAATGCTATATACCTAATACAAAATAAGTTAATATTTTATTTTAGTTATCAGCATGAATACTGCTAGAATATTAGTGCCAATTAAGCACATATTAATGTTCTACATCCCTAATCCTACCCCACACCTAACTATTAGTAAGAATTTATTGAGGGAAGAGTCATATAATAGTTAACAAGCGTTACCCATAATCACTTGGGATACACAAAGGTATACGATCTGAAAATGAGAAAGCCAGTACCTCCGTGGAGCGACACCACGATCTCCACGCTGGCTCCCGGCTCACAGCTGCTGTTACTGGGCTTCACGCGGTACTTCTCCGGAGCCGTCGTCCGGACCTGAACACACACACACACACACACACACACACACACACACACACACACACACGTCACAGACCATTCACGCCCATCTCGAAAACTTACTTGTGTGTCGTCCGCATATATATGACTCTGATAAACCGCTTCCATAGTAATGCGATATATGATTTTTAAAATGGTTATCAAAAGACGCATAATCAAAGCATATAAATTAAATTGAAAGAATATCATGGAATTTGGTAAATACATTTTTATTGAATAAAAGTAGAGCTGCAAGAAGCTCAAAGCTCTTCAAACATAATAAAAAAATAAAATAAAACCAATTTCATAGGGTCCTAAAATATATTTTTATTAAATATATTATTAATGAATTAATTTATTAAATAATTAATCGGCACACATTTTACGATTTCGATTACCTTGAAAGTTCGTGATTAAAAAGAGAAATTTATTTAACAAAAAAATCTGAAAATTAAACCTGGAAAATAATATAATAAAAATAAACGAATACAGAAATATTTCCTCAAAGCGAAACAAAAGACGAGAGTAACAAAAAAAAAAAAAAAAAAGGGTCTTCAAACTTCAAGCGTGCGAAAAAATAAAAATTAAGCCAATTTCATAAGGTCCCAAAAATATTGATTTTAATAAATCTGGGATATAAACACACAAACACAAAAAAACTGAAATGTATTAAAAGTAAAGTCATAACATACAAAAAACAAACATAACCTGAATCCATTAAAAAAATAAAATTAAATAAAAATAAATTAAATTATATTATTTATTTATTGAAGCTTTTGAGCTCTAAAGTGTTTATTACTTGATCAGATCACCTTAAAGGCCACGTGGTTTTTGGTGACGTTGTTGAGGACGATCAGACACTTCTTCTCTGACTCTTTAGCACCGAAGCGGAGCTCCTCTGATGGACTGAAACAACATCACAGCCTTCAGCTGAACATCAGTGTGTTTATATAGAAGATACAGGTGAAAAATCTAATCCATATTCATGCATCGGCTCCCAAATACAGGAACAAAATCTTCATAATAAAGAAAAAAATCTATATCAAAAGGAATCTATTTATTTTTCTTTTTACTAAACAAAAGTTTTTGTAAGTTTTTACAGTAAGGTCTCATTTGTTAACATTAGTAAATGCATGAACTAAAAACAAAACACGATTATTACAGTTTCATTTATGTACCATTTCTATTTGTATCAATATTTAAAAATTTCAATGCATTTATTATATTAAATATTTCATTTTTTTTTTTTGAGGCTTAAAACAGCAAACCAAATGTTTATTTATTTATTTTTTTATATTTATATTTATTTCAGTTAGATTTAATGTATCGTTAAGTCATTTTCGATTTTCAGCTTAATTATTTCAGCGTAGTATTATTAATAAAATACAGCGAGCAGTATTAAAGCTTTTATTAAACTATTTTAATTTAACAAATGGTTTTAAATAGTAACCGTATGTTTAGCATTTATTCATTTTCATTAATGTCCTATTTGTTCATCGTTTTAAAAATACAATTTTGTTTTAAAAAAATGTAATGTTGAAATGAATGTTTAGCATTATTTATTCTTGGTTCTTGTTAATAGCTAAATTAAATAATTTGTTATTTATTTATATGCATCAATTTAACAATCATTATACATTCTGAAAATATTCAGATACGAAAACTGACGCATTAAAAAGTGATGAAAACGAATCTTTGTTCTGAATTGATTCACTGAACTGCACAGTATGAACCGATTCATCAGCCAGTATATCGTTACTGCGTATGAATCATGTGCGGCGTGACCTCAAACAACCTCCATCTTTCACAATCCAGTTATTTCCGTCACGGATCCCAGTGGATTGTGGGAAAAGCTTCAATTAGATTCATCAAAGCCGAGGCGGATCTCGCGGCTCCTTCCTCTCGTTTTCTGCTGAAATCCGTCACGCCGGAGAAACCGTTACCTGAGTTCAAGCGCTCCGGATGAGATGTGGACAATCGTTATCAGGACTGACATCCAGCCCTTCAGGAACGTCAAGCTCTCGGAAAGGAGCTCTGCGTGAATGCATTTGTTTCATGCATCTGAATCGTAATTAAAAACCTAGATAACCTGATCATAAGTCACAGTAAAGGCACGTAACGTTGATTTCTATTTTAAGTAAAGGCTGTTCTGATTGAATTCTCTTCAGATTGCAGAAGTACTGAATGCAGCCTTTCAAAAACATTAAATACATGATTTTGACCAGAAGATGTATTTGTGTGTGTTTTGTATCTGTGTATTAAATGTGTTTTTGTGATACCAGTGATACCCATTTAGTTTTGGGTCAATCTCAAGTTCTAAAAAAACTGAATTGTACACAAGGAATCATTAACTTATGAATATTAAATATTAGTGCTGTGAAACGATTGAGCGCAATTAATTATATCCAAAATAAAAGTGTTTGTTTACATTACGGTAATATATGTGTGTGTTTGTGTACTCTGCATATATATTATGTATAAAAAAATACACATACACTTGTATTATACACTTATTTTTTTAAATATATGTATATTTTATTTTTCAAAGAATATAGTTTAATATTTTTATATAAAAATTTTATATATAAACTTAAAAATCTAAATATATGATGTATTTACATGTAAATATTTTCACACACACGTATATATGGTCTTTGTGTATTTATATGCATATTAAATATATACAAAATAAAATTCTGAGTGCTTGGTTTCATATACAATAAAATCCCAAATCAATGTCTTTGAGCCACAAACACAACTCAATGTAAACTAGTTCATTTAAAACTTTATTAATTTCAGTGAATCAGTTCAGTGAATCAGTTCAGTGAATCAGTTCAAATCTCCATTCACTTTTCAACATCACTTAGAAATGTTCCCTGAAGACTCCATGCTTAATTTTTCACATATAGTAAGTATCTGACAGCAAATATTGTTACCAATGACTGTGTATTCGTACATTACACTTAAAAAAAAGCTTTTAAGCATTTGAAACAAGCTAAATAATCTCCCAATGAGGTGAGCAAAATAATCTTGTTCTGTTTTGAAACGAGAGAGCAGTGATGTACCTGATGTGCAGTAAGGTGCCCTTGAACGTGGTGGTAGGTTTTCTCGCTCCTCTCAGTCGTCCAGCTTCTCCTCGCTCCACTTCTTCAGGCTTCTGACCGTCTTCAATGAAGTTCACCTGCGAAACACATTACAGAACGTCACTGAGAAAGAGTCTCGCTCTGGAAAAGCCCCAGGTCAGGTGTGATTTTGTGCTCACCAAGCCAGCGCTGCTCAAAAAAATAGAGCGAAATGCATTGCATTAAACAGGAAAACGTAGCATTAAGATAAGCGTCAAAAAAAGCGCCATTCAAAAGCTCCGATATCGACATAAATGCAGCGTAAAAAGAGCGTTGCATCAACGTTGCTGCTTAAAAAAAGCACATGCTGTAAAACTAATAACCTGTAACCTGTATGAGAAAAGTGTTGCAATAAATCAGAAAACAGGGCATCAGGTGTGATTTTGTGCTCACAAACCTTCTCAAATGCCTTGATAAGTGATAAATACAGCATAGACTGAATGTTGCATGCACAAAAATTTACATATTTTAAGTAACATGCATGATTTAAAAAAAAAAAATGCAATAAATAAGAAACCTTGGCCTGATTTTTGTGCTCACCATCTCGTTCAAACTGTAAAATATCAACATTAATACCATGCAGCGTTTAAAAAGCGTTGCATGAATGTTGTATGGATATTGCTGCACAAAGATAATAACCTGCACCACAAATCAACTGCAATAAATAAAAAAAGCATTAAATTATTATAGTTTTTTGTGCTAGTGAATCTGCTTGGTTGCTCCAAAATCGATAAACTAATGGCATAAACCATAGGATGAACATTGCATGAATGTTGCATAAAGGTTGCTGCTGTAAAAGAAGATATTTACAGATTAACATCCTGTACAACCAGTTCATTGCAATAAACAGGAAAGCACGACATCGGGTTTGATTTTGTGCTCACAAAGCCATTTAAATTCTCTAAAATCTGCAAACTGATATAGGCAGCGTAGAAAGAACGTTGCGTGAACGTTGTGTCCAAAACCGGAGATATTTTATGATTGACAACCTTTATGAAAAATGAAGAAAGCATGAAGCGTCGTTCTGTGCTCATGAACCAGTTCAAACGCTTCGATACCGCGCAGTGCAGAAAGAACGTTGAAAGAACGTTGCACGAGCGTTGCAGCAGTAAACAAGAGACACATTTAAAGATTAACAACCCGTCCAATACATTAATTGCAATAAAGGACAGAGTAGGAACTGTAACAGGGTTTTTGAAGATGATAAAACCAAAAAAAATCAAATGGACTTTTTTCATTTTTAATAAAAGTTGGCTATTTTATGTTGACTTAAACGTCAAGCAGGCCTTAAAAAAAACAGTTTAGTCAGCAGCATCAAAATGGAGAAGAAAGAGTCAGTGAACGCAAGCCTTCACATGAAATAATAGTAACCTTCATTCAGTCACGAGCACATGTGGAAACGAAACGAAAACTGCTGAACACACAAAGAAGCGGCGCAAAGTTGAAGCGAAACTCTGGCGCAACCCGAACACGTGCTGGAAAAACCAGGAGAGGATGTGGGTCAGGGGTCAGGGTCAAAGGTCACGGGCGTCGTCGGCCTTATCATGCGTTCATCAATTAAAGAGGCGGGTCAGATTTGAAATGCTCTGGACTTTATTCAGAGTTTGATTGAAAAGGTCAGAATTAAAAAAAAATCACAGCTTTAAACCAGATTACATGAAATGTTCTTCACATACGATTACAACACGTCAGTCAATCATTAGTTCATTAGTGAGGATCGCATTATATTGCATTACATATCCGTCCGATGAGTAATCTAAACAAACATTGTTCAAATCACATGATAAAATAATCAAAGCATACTTGGTTTTAAAATGTGGAGTGTTAGTGCAAAACTGAACTGATTCAGCAGTGGGTCAGTGTTAAACTGGTGAAAGTGCCATGATGAAACGATCACACGACTCTGCTCTACATCACTTCCTCTCAGGACTCTTACACACTAGGAGAAGCAGCTCAGATCGCGTTTAACCTCAACCCCAGACGCGTTTCTAAAAGTGCTGACGGTAGCAAGAGTTGAGTCACGCAAACCCCAGCGTTTCTTCTTCAGCGCTTTGGAATCGATGGATTTACTGTGTCTTTAAGAGACGTGAGAGCCCAGAGGTATAAACCTTAGGGAAACGTACCACTTCTGGCTCCTTAAAGGAATGGTGCGCCTAAAAAGAAGTCTAAATGTCTCGCTCTCAGGCCTTTGAACATGTAGAGGAGTGCGTTTCTTCGTCAGGTCTCTGCTTCGGCGTCTCAGCAATGGATGTGAATGGGTGCCGTCAGAATGATTAAAAACGCCACAATAATCCGCAGCGCTCCGGTCCAGCAGGAAACACGATTTCTGAGAATTGTTCAAAACCCGAGTTATCCGTCTTTGCAAATTAGCTCATCCGTTTTAGTTGAAATCATCTTAACGCTGGATTAGTTTGATCTTTTGTCTTCTCCGGGTGTGAACCGATGGACCGGAGCGCTGTGGATTATCGTGGCGTTTTTGTGAGACTCTCATTCTGACGGCACCCATTCGCATCCATTGCTGGGACACCGACACATTTCCACAAACCTGATGAAGAAACTTATTATTTTGGTACATATTAAGACCTCACTAATCGAATCTTTGCTTTGTGTATTTTAATAAACACACAATTATGAACAATAAGTCTTTCTTAAATTAATAATTTTCATCATTTACTCACTTTTTCTTCTGTAAAACACATATTCTGAGGTCTACACAGCATCTGTTTTCATTATATGAACAACGGCAATGAAAAAAGTTATACTGAAATACTGCAAAAAAAAATATTTGTGCATTATTTTAGGTTCGTCAATGAAATGGCATGAGTTTAGACAAATACTGTCCTTATCCTAACAAACCATACATCAACGGGAAGATGATTTATTAAAAAAATTGGATTTGTGATCCAGAGTTGCATATTTAGCATATTGATAGCTTTATAAGCGACCAGGAAACACCTCAAGTATAACAAAGTGGGAAAAACTATCATTTATATATTTTTTTTGGCCAAAGTTATTTTACTTTATGAGCAAAGTAAGTTTCAGTCCATTAACTAGCATTTAAAAGACAAAGAACATCCCATCCAGGTCAAAGTCACTCCACATGAGCATTCAATCACACGCACATCTATTTGTTTTTAATTCAGAAGCGCTGCGAGAAACATTTTTAGCACGGAAAGCAGATGCTCAAGAACCGGTTCTAGATTCCCAACAACGCTACTCTCCAGTGTATAAGAGCCCAGAGGAGTTCAACATAATAACAACACAAAGATAATCACATAAAACTGCTAATATAACGTCTTCATTTAGCTTTGATTGGTCAAATGTAACACGCCCCGTAACCAGACGGTGATTCGTTCAAAAAATCAATCAGAAATGAGTTAAAATCAAGTGAAATGCCACTGAAAGTGAGGAAACACGAGCGTCTCGTTCGGTGCCGTGGGATGGATCTGGTTTGGTTCTGGAAGCTGCAGGCACTCCAGGATGTAGAAACACCTACAATGTCTTACCAGTCCTTGTTTCAAGACAGACAGAGAGGGACATGAGAAAAAAATGCACGAGAAAAACCGAGCGCATCTGCGAGTTCCTCCCCTTCATTTTCTCCACGAGAAATCTTCAATAAAGGGTCTAAAGCGGTACGTGTGACCCTGCAGCACAGCTATATCTGTAGAAATAGATCAAATAGGATCGAAACTATCCATTTATCTTTGTTTATGATAAAAATGAATAGTTTTGTGCTCCAGGATCACATTTAAAACCTGATTTGAATCAATGGCTCTGTGGAGAATGGCTGGGATTTTTAGCTGATGCGCTCGACAGCATTGGGAAAGGATCTCAGGATCCCAAACGAAAGCCTTCAAACGCTCAATCAACGTGAACCTGTGAGCTCATGCGGAGCGTTCAAGAGACACGATGAATGGGTTCATCATCATCGTAATTAGCATATCTAACGTCATCAAGATCACAAGACCAGTGATTAGTTGAGGAGATCAGGGACTGTTAACAGCACAATGCATCAGCTTGAAAGACTAGACGAGGTTAAGATGACTGCTGAACATGTGACTAAATCAACCAATCTTCTCAGTATCCAGCGCTCATCATTTCTCCGGTGAAAGCAATGAGCGTTATTTTAGTATTATTAAGACGCTATTAGAACTTGATGTACGCTTTCGTGTTAATTTTAGTAAATTGGTTGAGTTTAGTGTAACAAAGATCTTGTTTGGTTTTATGTTGCTTTTAAATATGTGCAGTCTTTAATTCATTTTCATTCCAGCTTTAGTTTTAGTTATTTTTAGTGCATCAAGTTCAACTAAATGGGAAACTGTGAAATTTTATTATTTTATAAAATTTTATAAAATTTTAAATTTTACAACGCTTGGTTTATTAGCACATCATACACAAGTTCTAAATAAAATCAATCACTGGACTGAGAAAAATAAGAAAAAAAAACAAGAAAATAAAAAGAAAAAAAAATAGATACTTTAATTGTACATTTAATTAAATATATTATTATTACTATTTTATAATTACAAAAGAAATCTTTTTCAATGCTTTTGTGTATTATTTAAATAAAGTATAGTTAAATATTAAATGCTTGCTTTGCGCCATCATTCAGAAATGTTTAGGGAACTTTGTAAATTTTCCTGTTTTAGTAAATATCAATGCGTAAATGCGATTGTTTAATGTACGATTGCATTGTACATTTACCATCAAAGATCATTTTCTTCTAGCACTATCGTCCAGCTCTAGTCTTTGCTTTTCACCTGACGTTACCCTGATCACGTGTGTGACTCTGGAGCACAGGAGCAGTCAGAAGAGCAGAGGTATATTTGAGGAAATAGACAACAATACATCGTATGGCTTAAAATGATCCGTTTTTCTTTTATGTAAAAAATCATTAGGATATTTAGTAATTCTCCTAACATAAATATATCAAAACTTAATTTCTGATTAGTGATATGCATTAATTTTTTTGCACACTCGGATTCCGAATCATATGCAATCACAACAAACCATACATCAATGGAAAAATGAAATCAATAAGTCACTTTCATTAACTGACGCTCATGACTGGTTTAGTGCTCCAAAGTCCCGTATGATTATCATCTCACTAATAAAGAGGCCATAAGAGAGCAGCAGAGATTTCTGCAAGAGCAGCTTCAGTACAGAGCCTCATTCATGTCACTGCAGCGAAAGCATCAGCATGCTTTGATTTCAAATCACAATGGTCAAAGAATATTGATTTCAGAAGCACAAATGCACAGTCAAAAGTACAATAATTATTCACGAAATGAAACGATTCCACAGTAAGAAAAGAATCGTTGTTGGAAACCGAGAACGAGCAGTAACTCGAGTAACAGATGCAGAGTTAATCTCACAAAAACCATCGGCAACATGTCCGGGTCACATTTCAAAATCAAAAGAAAGAAAATAATAGTATTTTGTATAGGGCAAGTGAAATCTTTCCATGGCCG
Organism: Puntigrus tetrazona; assembly: GCF_018831695.1. Lineage (NCBI taxonomy): Eukaryota > Metazoa > Chordata > Actinopteri > Cypriniformes > Cyprinidae > Puntigrus > Puntigrus tetrazona. Next base: position 262,093 of record NW_025047846.1, read on the forward strand.
TTTATGTATTTAGCTCTTTTTTTCATGAGAATTAACATGGTAAAGTCTGACATATGAAATAACAGTCAGAAAAAATCTTTTTTCTGAATATCTAGACATGCTTTTACAGCTGATATTACGAGAATACGGAAGAAAAAAGAGCCCAGTTTTATTCAAAACTTGACATTTATATAGATCAAAATTAAGATTGCATTCAACGAAAATCAATGACGGTATAGTAGATACTATAAATATCAGCAGTCACTCTTGAAATGATCCAAACATATAATGCTGATTGAGAGACATATAGAGGCTCCTCAGAAGATGTGAGACGTTTTGGAGGCTTGTGAAGATCATTGCTACGCTGAGGAACAGTGAAAGTAAAGCTCCTCAAAAGATCCTGATGATCAGATTTGAGAGGCACTGATTTGTCTAAAAATATTATTGAATCAAGTAAAGGTGAGCTGCTTCAGTCCAGAGTTCATCTGGAAATATAACTGCAGTTATTCTGACGTCAAGATTTGAAAAAGGAACTAGAAGCAGCAGTTGAAAGTGAACTAAAAGAGCTTTTCCTGAATATAAAACCTCTAAACCATCAATGAGATGACAGACGACATGAGTAGCCCGAGTGTGACAGGCTGATCTTCTGATCAAATCTGTAGGCTATGAGGTTTATTTTTGTGTCTGATTCTTGCTACCCAGATGCAAAAGCGTTGCAAAAGATTTATAAAAATGTAATCTCTTTTGATTTTTTGGTAAAATGTGACTTGGATTTGTGAAGAAGCAAACATGGATTAGACAGAACGCAGCGTACGGACAAGAGGAAAAGTGGTATACCTTCTTGGGCTTGATCGATTGCTCAGAACTGAAACTGGATTCGAGAATCTCTTTGGACTCAGATTCAGTATCCTTGATGTCACTCTCATCTTCGCTGACGATTGGACCGTTTTCACAGATTGGAGACTGGAAGTCATCGTCCGGTAGAGGCGGATAACTGTATTTAAACTGGTCCTGTCACAAAAAACAAAAGAATATGAACAAATCTCTGCGACCCTGCCGTTTATAATATTACGCATTACATTTATTATTTAAAAAATTACTATACTGACATTTTCACTGTTAGACAGATCAATTTGAAGTCATTTCTGAATTACATTTAAATATATAGCGCAATAAGCTCTTTAGCCCAGAACACCAACATCACATGCTGTGAAATACTAAGTTAGGTTTATGTTGTCGGGCAAGATTTATGTTTCTAGATTCAAAAGTTGCAATCATACGAAGTCCCATTTGAGCTGATGGTGGCGCTAGAGGGTTTTAGGCAGAGACCCTAAAATTGGTGCGATTAATGTATAGACCCTTAGCAATAAATGTGCCAAATTTCACACCTTTTCTCCATACGGTTCTTGGCGTTTCAAAAAAAACCCAACATTTAAAATCAATTTTGTAATTATAATCATAAAAAAAGATATCATTTGAACTGATGGTGGCGCTAGAAGACTTTAGGCAGAGACCCTAAAATTGGAGGAACTAATGTTCAGACCCTTTGAAATAAATATGCCAGATTTCATGATGTTCTTCCAAATAGTTTTTCAACACAACACATACTGCTGATGATGCATCAAAGCTCCAAGAAATCAAGCATTAAAATAGAATTTTAAAAAATGCTTGAATTAAGAATTTTAGAACACTTTAAGGCAAAGAACCTCATTTAATGGATTTTACACAAATCTAATGAATGATTAAACTTCCAATCCACTTATATATATGTATGTATATGTATGCATGTATGTTCACAATGCATCTATTATTTAAACTTCAAGCCATATTTATTTAAAAATAACTCTTTTATTGGTACGTACTGTTCCTCCCATGTGGGGTGGAAGGTGCTCAGGGTCGACATACGTCTGGATGTCACTCTTGGTGACAAACTTGAGCTTACTGATGGCTTCGGGGCCCAGCCACGTCTTCACTATCTTCCAGGCAGCTGCCACACACACAAGAAAACATTATGAAAAATGACCTGCTGGACCAGACATCAAAACAAAAGATCCGTTTAGATTTCACAACTCACCATTCATGATCCAAGGCATCTCGTACATGATCATTTTGGCTGAAAAACAAAACTAAGACGTGAAATCCCTTTCTATAATGCTAGGATTCCCAAACTTTTTGTCAGCCAAACCCCTTTAAGCTTAGATATTTACCTGAAGTCTGAGGTTTTAAGTTAATATTTCGATAGTTCAACATCGCATTTGCGTGTTCACATTTCTCAGATGTTGCAAATAATAATAATAATAATAAAAGGGAATATGCTAATATAGAATACCAAAACAGAATATACTCACAAAGAAACTTTGGATAGTACACTTTAAAGCAGTTAATAATATACTTCACAAAGTCCATGTCCTGGAAGAGAAACACAAGAGAAAGAAATCAAAATTGCTATAATTCAATTTAACTTTTACAAGACACTGAAATACTGCATAAAACTTTTGAGAATGAGCACCATTTCCATCCAACGAGAATAAATTTGTCACTTCCTGGTAAAGTGGCACTATATACATTACCAAGAAAAATAGGAGAAAAGTAAAAAAAGAAAATTGGCGAATTAGTAAAGTATTTGCTGTTAAATGATTTTGCTGTACCATTTATACCACAGTAAATATGCAATATTTGCCTGGCTAGTAGTATTAAAATTAAAATGAAAAAGGACTGCAACAAAAAATGCATTTAGTTCTAAATAAAAGATCTTAAATGTTTTTCATTTGTAAAGTATTTTATTCACTGGGATTACACAAAAACCAAACTTTTTAACATAAAGATTTTTTTAAGGTAGTTTTGTTGAATCGTCGAGAGTGAGAGTGTTTACTTTACTGACCCACTTCAAGAATAAACCGTTGCCTCAAGTTCACCCGTAAAGCTGCTGTTAATCTATTGGCTAACTAACTGTTTAAGCTCACCAATCGGTGTCAAATCTAACAGTAAACAAGAACTCTTAGTCTGTATCACAACCGATTGATCATTCAGTTGTGCAATTCTGCTCGAGTAACCTTTAGCTTCATTCACTGTCGTGTTTGCACTTAAACCAATGCTCTCCTAGATTGACTACTGTTGAAATTGTTTTTGTCAGCAGTACTTGCTAATGGACTACCGTTTAATGGAATAGTCATATTTTGAGCCGATGGTGGCACTAGACTGTTTTAAGGTAGAGATCCTAAAATTGGTGCAATTAATGTTTAGGCCACTTGTAATAAATGTGCTAAATCTGACGAAGATCCTCTAAACTGTTCTTGGGATTTCAACACGACATTCACCGCTCGGCTCCTAATAAACTGCTATGGATGCAACATAAAGGAAACCGAAAGATCATTTATAAAATAAAGGGAAATAACTCGTTAACCAATACACAGAAATCAAACGATTAAACCTCAAAAAACGTTCCATTTAAATTCAAATATATCCAATCAAAGCACATCTCCACAGTAAAGACGGCTCACATGACAGTCCTTCATTTTATAAACACGAACAACCAATTTTCACTCATATAAGATAAGCATTAAAGAGAGCAAATTAAAGCGCACTCTAATTCCTCCGTATAAAACTGGCATTAGGTTTGATTAGGCTACGGCTTTGGCCTCCGGCGGCATTAAACTCCTGCGTTTCTGCTGCAGAAACATGAGACGAGGAGATTGGAGTTTGACGGAGAAATTCTCTCGGATTAAGCGAGCGAGTTGGATTGACCAAAAGGATTTAAAGGCCACGTTAATCTGCAAAGTGTTAAACCAGTGAGCGGCGTCTGTCCCTCTGCACCTTCCACTCAAACAGCTAATGACCTTAAAACGTCTGCCAGAGGGTCAAGAACGAGACTAATCAGAGCAAACGCCCTCTGGTGACCTTGAAAGAAAAATACTAAAACTAATTTTGAACTGTTATATTGGACTTTCTCATATATATATATATATATATATATATATATATATATATATATATATATATATATATATATATATATATATATATATATATATGTGTGTATATATATGAGAAAGTCCAATATAACAGTATATATAAATATATATAAATAAATTTATATTAAAAATTATTATTATTTATATATATATATATATATATATATATATATATATATATATATATATATATATATATATATATATTTTTTTTTTTTTTTATATAATATACATTTAAGAAAAATAATTTGATAATATTAAATATATTTATATATCATGTAAAATATAGTAATATAAATATGCATTCAAATATATTCAAAATATATACTGTATGTGTGTGTTATACATGATAAATAAACCCTGTATACATACATTATATAAACCAAAACTTTCATTTTCAATGTGATTAATCAGCTGATAGCACTAATTCATACATACAAACACAGCACTAATATATATAATTAAAACGTCACATAAAATTGTAAAATATTTAACTAATACACATATAAAACTGTAATATCATTTTAAATAGTTTATTTCATTATTTATTACTTTTATTTAATTATTTCCAGTGAAACTGGTCCAGCACAGTTTGAGATTTCTGTTATCAGACACTATCAGCATCGATGTATTTCATGTAGAGTAAAGTGAAGAACGTACTATATTACTGAGTCCGGACTCGGACATGTCGAACACGACGGTCAGCGGCATCCCCGGCTCACGCTTGGCGTAACGCTCCAACCAGAACGCCACGTACCGCTTCTTATCCAGGATCGTCTTGGCATCTTTGACGTGGAGCTTCACTCTGAACCAGACTGCGTTTGAAAGACACAGACAGAAAGAGCTGCAGAGGGATGCCTATCATGTACTGAGTCCTCAGTGCAAGCCAACGCCATAAAAAGAATAGTACTACGCTTCATTCAGTCTGGAACCGAACGATACAGCTGAAGAATTAGTTTTGAAGGAAATCACACGTGCTGTGAGTTCAACATGCATTTGGGGACGCAACGTATGCCAGTTATGCTTTATTTTCACATTTGCATAATATCCAACATTTTGAAGACTTTCGCTGGATTTATCATGCGTTAGAATTCCTGTGACAGAAACCACAGCAACTACATAAAAACAACTAAACGTAATATATAATAAATAAATGAACTATATCCAATAATTTACATAATTAAATTTATTTCATTCAATTCATTTTACAGTGAATTTATTTCACAATAATAATGTCTTAGGAATAGTAATAATAGTAAAAATGCTATAAATGTATAAATTTGAGTAAATTTTGACTTAAGGGCATTTTTTGAATTTAAGTACATTTTGATTTTGAAAGTAGTTATATTGTTATGCCTAATTTATATATATATATATATATTTTTTTTTTAAATATATTTAATTAAATTTTTATTGTTATTTTATAACTAATTAATATATATATATATATATATATATATATATATATATATATATATATATATATATATATAGTTTCTTTCAAACAAAAGGAACCATTATTTAAAATAAATAAATAAAAATAAATAAAATAAATAATAATTGTAATAATAATGTCGATGCAGTCGAGTGCAGTACACTAAAAATTAGGGTAAAATCTGTAAAAACATATTTCAACAATCAAGGTTTCCACGCTGCTTTCACTAAAGCATGTATTACAGCCATTAGAATACAGATCGAATTATAGTTTTGACATTTGAGAGACATTTTAACTCCACCTACAGAGTTTGTTTCCTTCTTTGTCATATCCATGAAGGAAAACCGCTCCGCTCTCAAACATCCATCTGGGAATACTGCTCTCTGAGAGGTCTACGGGAAGAAGAAAACAAAAATAAAATAGCACACATTCATCACATTTTCTTCCTGAATCGTCAGTACAGTATCAGCTTTCGACTCCGAACCCGATGACACGTTTGATAAGGGACTCTGTTTGCTTTGGAGGACGTTACGTTGAAGCTCTTCTGTTGAACACATCAGCTGAAATGATTGAATTAACACGCTGAGGCTCGTAAGGACGGGGCAAACACAGGAGCGAGATTATAACAGCATACAATAAAGGTCTTCATCAGAAAGTAAAGATCAGGAAACGTTTCTCTGGAGAACAAAGCCCTTTTTATAAACCGCTGTGATCTGTTGATTAGTCAGTGAAAGCTTGAAAACTGCAACAAAAAATATGTCTATTTATCCTCAAAAAACTCATGATAATGCTGGGGTCAGAAAAATAGAATAATGTAAAATAATAAATATGGACCAGCATTACAGGACCAAGTAATTACAGCTTTAGCACTTATCAACTAATCCTATTTAAAAATAGAAATTTGTTAAGAACATGCCATAACAGTCATAATTCAGAAATACATTTTATGCTGATTTGAATAAATATTACATAAATAAATAAATATATATATATATATATATATATATATATATATATATATATATATATATATATATATATATATATATAATATATATATATATATATATATATATATATATATATAACAAAAAACAATTATAAACAATTATAATGTACCATCATAATGAGAGTCAATGTTGAGAATAAGGGTAATTTGTTTATTTTAAAAATTATTAGATTATTTTTTATAATAGTTTTTACCGTAATATGGTTAAAAAAAAAATATTAAAAAATTTGGTTACTATATTAATTCAAATTAGATTAACAATTAAACACAGTTGAGTTTTATTATTATTATTTACAAAAATAAACTTAAAAAAGATTTGTCCAGATGCATGAATGCAAACTCTCTGGTGAACAAAAAAAAAAAAAAAGTTTTGTTTTTTCTTTGGTAAACGTGACCTGGAAATGTTTTTCACAAGATTTGTGCGCATGTGAGTGACTTCCTCATTTCGGTCTCTTCTGGGAACAAACACAAGCATCGAGGCTACACACACACACAGACACACACACAGACACACAACACACACACACAGACACACACACACACAGACACACACACACACAGACACAGACACACACACACACACACACACACACACACAGACACACACAGACACACACAGACACAGACACACACACACACACAGACACACACAGACACACACAGCGTACAACAGACACACACCACCACTGTAAACTCACACAGACCATCATCTTTACACACAGGCGTCTTCCACACACAGACACACACCATTCAGCGTAAACTCTTTCCTCCACTGTAAACTCTCGTCCATCATCTTTAAGGCGTCTTCCACCACGAAGTGTCTCCATGTGAGGTAGCCTTCGACCAGAGCGTCGTCTTTGAAGAGTCTCTCCACGTCTCTGCTGTCATATTTGTCTTGAGACTCTGCAAGATTGTCAGTAAAAGCAATGCAGTGTTTGAATTAGAGACTAATAATAATCCAGGAATAACAGACTGATTAATAAAACTTCCCTCAACGGTACATGCATATATTTTATAAAAAGTCTGTTTGTTTGCATGTGTATTCCACACGATAAAATACACAGACACACACACACACACACACACACACACACACACACACACACACACAGAAATGTAAAGTCTACAAATATCAGGAAATAAGCTCTATATAAAAATTTGATTTCAAACACAGTCCAGGATATATCGTTCAATCTTTTATGCACAGATTGGAAGGCTAAACTTTGCACGTACTGCTATTTATTTCTCATTAGTTTTACAACAGAAAAAAAAACACACATAATTATTAAAACATGAATTGCGAAGGATTTCTGACAGCTGATCCAAACAGCTGTGATATCAAATATTAAACATCAGCTCTCGTAGCTTCCCCGTAACCCACGATCCATAAAAGTCTTACATGTCACTCTCGATATTTTAATATTTAATATTAACGTTCAATTAATGACACGAGGACGAATGTTATTGTGAAGATCACAACACTTGAGAACTTAGCGCACTGCTAACTCACCTTCAACATACTCGCTTTTAAACCTCTGTCGTGTTTCTTCGATCTTGCTCTCGATGTCCTTTTGGAGAGCGCAAAATAGTAATTATAAATCCGTTTCAGATGGGAACGTAACATGTAAAGATTCTTTTGTTTAGCTGCCTGGTTACCTGCTCTGATTCCGCCTGTCCTGCCTCCGCCATGATAGTGCACACTGTCGGTCAGACTCAGCAGTGGCCCGATCTTCAATGGAACTGACCACAGACTACGTGAAACTGGTCATCCGGCGGCGCCATGTTGGCTCTGACATGTCAAACAAACCTTTGAACGGACTCTCGCGGCGAGATAAAGTTCCTCTGATACGCTCTAGCAACTGAAAGCAAATAATCGCATCACGTGCGGAGTCTAAAAGCAGCAAAGGCATCTGACAACATCGCTTATTTGTGTGACACTGATTGAATTGCAGGACTGTTTCTTTAAGACAACCCGGAAGAAGGCGGACGTGATGTGCGTCAAATGCGCGCGCTCTTTGAGGAAGAGACGCAGCGTCAGAAACAGATAACAGTGTAAACAACAGAAAAAAGTCATGGGGAGGTAAAGTATGAAAGCTTTTGTTACAAGATGTAAATTTCTTCTCGCTCAGTAAGGTTATCTCATTCCCAACTTAATGGTGTGTTATTGGTATCGAGTTTGTGTGACTGAGGTAACTTTAGCCTGCTAAAAATCATAAACCGGCGTCTGAAAGTGTTTGAAAACCATTTCTAACTTCTGCTTAATAGTGCGTTTGAATGTCTGGATCACTTTGGCTCATTTAATTTCATCTTACTAAGACATTAGTAGCTGCTTTACTCTTATAAAAATCTAATTGATTTGCATTTAAGCATCAGAATTTCGTCATATAAGTATCAGCATCTGCAGAAAACTCATCTTTATGTCTCTCTTAATAAACTGACCCTACATATCCTCACTATATCAGACTACATGAGACATAGAAGAATGATGCATCAAATGTAAAAGTTTTCTAAAATATAAAAGCTCTATTTGGAGAACTTTAATATTTTTTATTGAAGTTGTAATCAGCTGCTCTGACGCTTAATTCTTATCGTTTATTTATGTTTTATTTATAATGTCTTTTATTTGCTTAATTTAAAAACCTTTTTGGTTGCTTTTTTTTTTTTTTTTTTTTTTTAACAGTGAACCAAGATTTTCAAGTTTGGACGCCGAACCTAATGAACCTGACGCCAAACGGACTCCGCTTTGTGAGTTCATCAGTAACTGGCGTTGCGTGCGAAATAAATCTGTAAACGTGTTCCCTGATTTCCTTAAAGATTCAGGTTTCTTTTCATTTTCAGAAACGTAAGTTCAAGGCGATGGCGGCGGAGCCAAGCGTCAAAATGCTGGCGTTTAAAGGACAAGTGCTTGTTTTCCAGAGCGAGAGTTTCGTCTCGAAAGCCCGAGATCACCGCAGGGGCTCGCAGGTTTCTTTCCACAGTCTGTCCTTCGACCGAGACTCGCAGAGCTTCTCCGTTAGAGACCGAGCCTCGTCTCCGATTCACAAGGACTCTTCAGCAGCAGACGTCGTTCACTGTTGCTCCGCTCTGGACGTTCAGCAGCGGCAAAAAGTGCCTTGTGTTTTGCTGAGACTGTGCAAGAAGAGGACGTCTGCTTTTAAATACGCGCTTTACTCCGTAGGCGCCTCCTCAGAGGCCAAGCTCCATGCCGAGTTTGCGTTGCCGTACGAGATGAGAGATAATATTTCGATATCGCTCGGCCCCACGGTGATTTGGAGTCACGAAAGCTCTGTTTTTTATGCGTCCTCGCAAACCGGCGGAGTGAAAGAGGTTCCCATGACGGTCAACTTTATCGGCGAACTCCCTCTCCGTCAAAGAAAACTAGTGCTCCGAGGAGCCCAGAGTGATCCCGGGGATGAGCGAACAGCGAGAAACGTGCTGTATTTCGTAGAGGACGGAAGAAGCGTGAGTTCGGCGTGCCTTGTGCCCGATGCCTACAGCCCGGTGATCCGGTGCATGACGGTTCTGTGGGCCGAAGAAGTCGACGGCGGTTTGAGATCGGCCGTCCTGGCGGCCACGAGCACCAAGCAGCTGGTCGGCCTCGAGAACGGACTTCCCCGGGACGTGTGCGCTCTTCCTTACGAGCGTCCGCTGAGTGTTCGGGCGATGCGCACTCTGAGAAACGACTGTCTCGCTGTCGTAACCTTCGCCGACGGAAACGTCTGCGCTGTGCGGAAAGACACTTTCCAGGTGCGTGTTTAGCTGAAGAGTTTGCTGAAAGGTTTGGAGAAATGCGTCTCGGGAATGGATGCGAATGGGTGCCGTCAGAATGAGAGTCTGATAAAAGCGTCACAATAAGATCGGTGAACATCTGCAGAAGACAGAACACCACTGCTTCAGGCCAAAATAATAATTCAATAATTATCACATACGACAGTATGGACAGAAAGCCTGTTAACCTTACTGTGATATTTATGTCTTATTTTACGTTTTTGTTAACAGGTGAGGATCCTCCTTTGTTTCAATGGATTTTGATCCTTTCAGCTCTTCTAGAACCTTTGGTCTTCAGTTGACTCGCGTGAAAAGATTTTTCATGAAGGCTTTTATTTTCTTCAAGATGAACATTAAAAAACTATTTGTTATGTAGTTTTTCTTTTTACACTTTCAACCTGGATCAAACCGCCGCATGAAAAGTAGTTAAATTACAAGCAAAGCCTAATTTAATATGTGTTTCACTGATGCTTGAGACGGAAAAACCATGCTTTAAATGAAAGATCAGGATGTGTTTAACTTATTTTGTCTCCTCTGGGAAGCAAGTATCTTCCCTAACCTTGGTACTAAATGAAGAAATGTGCTTTTTAGGCAAAACAAACTAAAAAATGTACACGCTTCCATTCTGATCAAAAGTTTTCACGCCCGGCTCTTTATATACTTTCATTTAATATTATTATATATATATATATATATATTTTTTTCCTTCTTGAGCATCAGTGAGTGTTTAAACCTTCTGTAGTAGAGAGAGATATATACATATTACATTATAAGTCCATGATCCATAATAACGCTTCCTCAAAACCCATATCCTGTTGTGTCTTGCATTAAAAACCAGTCTCACATTTGCTTGGAGCTGTTTTGTTAATGCTTGATCTGTACAGATTACGGACCAGAACACTTTGCATCAGAGGAGGAGTTACTGCAAACTCAGATTTAACTAAAAACATCTGAACGCTGGATTAGTTTCATTTTTTTTTTTTTTTTTTTTCTTCTCCAGATGTTAACTGACGGACTGGATTTCTGTGGGTTTCTCATCAGAACCTCATTCTGACGGCACCCATTCGCATTTCTACAGATCTGATGAATAAATGAACTCCTCTTAATCTTGAATTTTCATGCTCGTAATGTCGCGGTGTGCTAAAAATAAGATATTGTGCTTAAAGATTTCGTGATCTGGATGTGTTCCTGAAGGCTTTTGGCAGATGATGCATTTGGTGTATGCTTTCATCCTAATCATCTTTCATTGCGTCTCATGTTTCACGAGCTTGTGCGTTAGCCTCTAATTGAAGGTTGATCTGTTATCATCATAAAGCAGGGATTATAACTGTCTTTTAAATGGAGATGATTTCTAGGCTGGTGTTTGTTGCGGTTCTCAACCTTTTTGACTCCCCATCGTTTGAGACGGTGCATTTCTGCTGTAAGGCTATAATGACAAAGCTGCTCATTTTCAATTATTTGACAGATATTAGGATGCTATTGACAGAAATTAGGATTAGCGATATATTTAAAATAATTAAGGCAAGACTCTACAAAAAATTCAGTTCGTTCAAACTAGTCGAAATACACATTTAAGTACTTAGTGTCTTGCCTTTTAAATAAAAAATCGTTTTAATTGTTTGTGATTATTTTAAATTAATTATAGGATACACTTCCTGTAACATTTAAAATGTTAAAATGTAAAAAAAAAAAAAAATCTCCTCCCAAACTGGACAAATTGAAGAAAATTCATATAATTAAGACGTTTTTTTATTATTTTTTATTTTTTAATAAATCTTTTTTATTCCCTCTGATATTTTTTAGGTTTTACAAAACATTGTGTTGTAAAATTGAAGACATAAATAATTGTGTGGACACAACACCAGCTTATTATATCTTTTACCTGATTTTTTTGCTCGTTTTATTTCGTTTTAAACCATCCCCTTTGGCAGCGTGCTGAGGCTCTGTTGGGTCCCGGGCCCCTGGTCTCTAAAGCGTCATAAAACCCATTTGTTGACCTCGACTGCATCTTCAGTTTGCTGGGACGCTTCTTTAAGAGGTTTTGACGTGTTTAATAAGCGATAAACAGAAAGGAGACACGGATGTTTACTGTATCAGTAAGTTTTTTTTTTTTCCACTCACTTCACTTAAAAAAAGCTCACTCCTTTACTGATGGACGATACTAAAAGCTGTTTGCGGGACTTGCATTTAAAGGTTACCGTTCGCACCAAAAAAATATCAAAGCAGCGGAAAATGTCAGATTATTTATTATCCGTTATGATGCATGGCTGCGTGTTTATTGAAGCAAAGTCCTGTAAGACGAGTGTTTTCAGTCACTGGAGTAAAATTTAGGTCTGTTGAAGATACAGTACTTTTGTTTAAAAGTGCATAATAAGCTTGTTTTTAAGTGTATATAGTCAGAATACGACAGAAAGCCTGTTAACTTCACTGTGATATTTATGTCTTATTTGACGTTTTTGTTAACAGGTGAGGATCCTCCTTTGTTTTAACAGATTTTGATCCTTTCAGCTCTTCTAGAACCTTTTTTCTTCAGTTGACTCTTTTAATAAAAGGCTTTTATTTATTTATTTTCTTCAAGATGGACATTAAAAAACTATTTGTAATGTAGTTTTTCTTTTACACTTTCAACCTGGATCAAACCGCCGCATGAAAAGTAGTTAAATTACAAGCAAAGCCTAATTTAATATGTGTTTCACTGATGCTTGAGACGGAAAAACCATGCTTTAAATGAAAGATCAGGGCGAGGTTAACTTATTTTGTCTCCTCTGGGAAGCAAGTATCTTCCCTAACCTTGGTACTAAATGAAGAAATGTGCTTTTTAGGCAAAACAAACTAAAAAATGTACACGCTCCATTCTGATCAAAAGTTTTCACGCCCGACTCTTTATATATATTTTTCCTTTCTTGAGCATCAGTGAGTGTTTGAACCTTCTGTAGTAGTTGCATATAACTCCCTCAGTGAGAAAAGATTGATCTCAAAATCACACTATTATTGTTGGAACGGGTTCAAACACACACAAGATACTAAAAAAAGGGATGTTTCTAAATAACAGCATGCTCTTCAGGACAAATAAGAGACTCAGCAACTGTCACTAAACCAAAAAACTAAAACAAAAACAAAAAAAAACTGTAGGTAATTCAGGGAGGAACACCGTATTGAGAATCAAGGGGGTGAAAACTTTTGAACTTTTTTTTTTTTTTTTTTTTTCCATCTTGGGCAATATGTAAACATCTTTCCTGTGAAATATCTCATTCAGGTCACTATTAAAAGAATTAAAAGCTTAATGATTTACCAAGTTTTTGGTCAATCATTGACCATTGGCCGATTCTGAAAATGAGGGGCGTAACCTCTGACCTCGGCGGTGTTATATGTGTATAGCTGAAAGCGTTTCTTCTGTGTTTCAGGTGGCGGGGAGCTGGACAGGAGTGCGTCTGCTGCTCGTGGATGACTTCGTGGGATGCGGGACGGATCAGATGCTCTTAGTGTTTGAGAGCTCATCAGCAGAGACGCTCGGCAGCTTTCTACTCACTGATCTGTGTGCCGTCACTTACTCTGTGCGTCAACATCTTCATCTCTCAGTGCTTCTCGGATGCTTTTGCTCCGGGAGCAAGCGGCGTCTATACACTATTGCACACTCACTTTCATCGTTGCACGTTTTATTTGACATAAAATAGTTGCCCGTAAAAGGACGCAGATAAAAACAATAACTTAAGTGTATTTTTATGCATTTGTTTGTCTGCATTGAAGGCGGTTTCTCTCTGCTGTACGGACAGATGTGCACCACAGCTCTCGAGAAGCACTGATCTGTTTCTAATGCGTCTGATTGAGTTAGCTGTGTGTTAACGCTCTCGGTCCTCTGTAGCGCGGCCGATCAGACGGTCTGGAGCCCGACTCTTCAGACGCGGCGCAGGAGAATCACCTTCTTACGGCTCAAGCCTTAGAGTCCAGACTGCAGGTAATTAACAGAAGATCCCGCTCGTCTCTCCGCAGACTTATAATCACTTTCCTTGCTTGGAAAATAGAGAGATTATGGGATTTACCAGGAGCTGCAGTGCCCGTTTCAGTAATGCATTTAAGAGTAAGAGTGTTTCCTATGCGTGATATTTCAAGTCTTCTGAAGTCATACGGTGCTTTTGCGTATTTGCTGTGTCCAGTTTTGACAATGCAAGAAGCATCAAACCTGACGCATCAACAGTTTTTAAATCTGCATTTGATCGGCTTCAACAAATGGAAAACAGTCACGGTCTTAATTTACATATTTAGCTTGTTTAAATGCATTTTATAATGCTTGTGTTTTATTTTCTGTGGCTTTGGAGTGCAAAAGTGTCATTAAAAATTGTTTATTATTATATAAAAAATGCATTTCAGCTATTAGCTGGCAGTTGTCGTGCGCTGTAAAAACAATTCTGTAAAATTTTCGGTAAAAAATGGTAAAAAATCTGTCGTAAAAATATGGTTAAAAACACTTTAGGTTTTACGTTTTTAACTTAATTTTACAGTTAAATACCATAAAGTGATATGATGTTAATATACCGTTTAAATTACTTAAATCTGTTTGGAAATACGCTGATAGCCACCAAAAGCAGGTGATAATGAGAAAATGACGTGATGAACCAAAGCCCATCACGAGCAGCTTTTAAATATGAACATATGTAGAAAGTGCTCAGTGTCATTCACACAAACACATTAAACTGAAATATGCAATAAACATTCATTTAATAACACCTTAATAAACATATTAAAACCGATGAGAAAAAGTGTTTTTCAATGAAAAAAACATCAACGTTGACAACTTGAAATACATTGCAGGGAATTCTGGGAATGTCATTTTACTCTAATTTACACTAATTTTACGTTAATTTATTAATTTAAAATAAGGTTTTTACTGTAGCATTTTCAGTGTTTTTTTCTATTAAAATCACAGCCATTTTTTAGTGTGTGGCCCACATCTTTTAAATAAGGACTCTGATTTTTCCTCCATTGTACCTTTTTCTAAGAGCTCTCATGTATATCACGCACGCTTGTCTGTTTTTGGTTTATGTGTTTAGAGCGGCCTGAGCGTCCTTGAAGACCTTCAGAGAGACGTGGAGGTCAAAGACAGACTCCTACAGCAGGCATTAGTGGCTTTAACTGATCTGGTGTCAGGCAGAGAACGCGTCTTCTCCTCTCCACAGCAGGTAAAAGTGCTTGAGGCTCAATGAGTGAGCGCTCTTTAAACGCTTTCAACGTGTCTGTGAATGTGGCAGGAGGGGCTCGTTTCTCTGTGGGACGATGATGATGATGATGATGGTGGTGCTGGAGATGAAGAGGATGATGGGATGCAGACTGATTGTGCTGAAGCTCCCCTGAAGGTGCAGAGAATTTGGCAAAGAGTCATCGGACAGAGTTTGATCGTCGGCGTGGGTCTGACATCAACAGATAACACGTACGTGACATTTACTTCTCAAATAATCACTGAAGCAACAAACTTGGAGAAATATTGAAGTGCTGCTACAGTTTTATCAATAGTTTGAATTCGTTTTTATTTTTATATTATTTTATTTTTTATAGGCTTTTTTAAAATGTTTTTATTAGTCTTTGTTTACATTTAAATTTAAAAATGATTTCGTTTATTCAGATATATTGTGTTTGAAAGCACTTTCTTTTTCCGTTTCAGTTGTAGTTATTTTGTTACGTCAAGTGGAAACTAAATAAAAATAAAAAGTGCTTAACACAAATCTCAGTTGATTGCTTGATTATATATTCGCAGAATGTAAAGTAAATTTTCTATTCTAATCAGCTAAACGTGACTGTAAGGTAAGACGTTTTAGTATTATAAACAGAAACATCATGATTTCGTTTTTATTTGAAATACAATAAATATAAAAAAATTCTATATATCTATAAAATTCTATAAATCAATATAAATTATAATTAATAAATATAAAAATATATATATGTGTATATATATATATATATATATATATATATATATATATATATATATATATATATATATATATATATATATATATATATATATATATATATATTTTTTTATATATTTATAGATTTAGATATATATTTACTGTATATATAACTTCATATAACTATATATAATTTTTAAAAAAAGGAAAATACAATAAAATGGTAAGAGCTATACAAATAAAATAAAGACTAAAGTAAAAGTATAACAATAAATAGTCATAAATCAATATGTACTTACAGAAATGTTTTAAAAAACATTTTATATAAAGTACCATGCGATAAGGACACAGAAGACTTCACTGATTCATTCCTCAAAATATCTGATTAACCTAAATTAAGTTTCTTGCCCTTTTTTTGCTGTTGAAGTGTAAAGATGAAGTTTCGTTTGAGAAGTGTGATCTGTGCAGCTCTCAGGACATTGATGTGTTTGTTTGAGCTCTACAGACTTCATGATAATAGAGGATGGGAGCAAATCTTGAAGCTGAATCTCATTACTCTACGGTTATCAGATATATTCACACTCAGGCTGCTCTGGGTAATAGAGACGGTAACCATAGAAACCAGAGCGCCGTGAAAAACCGGTCTGTTTTTAGAAATACAGCTGCGTTTGTTCCTCGTCTGACCTGAAGGAGACCAGCTCATCATGGAGCTCTGCTGGACTAAATCATCTCCGTCTCGTTGCTCTCATACTCGCAAGACTCGAGATGACGTAATAATATAACCTGTTGCTTATACTTCGTTTTAAGAAACTGAATTCGAGTAGATATGCTTGATTCATTTTCGTGAATCGGTTCAAAATGTCCATTTCTAAGAACTGGTTGAAATGAATCTGCTTTAATCGTTTGCAGGATCGCTCAGAAATATTCACTGTGTGGGATTTTTCATATTTTAAAATGTTTTAGTATATCTGTTTAAATTTAGCTGTTTATGACTATGCACTATATATATATATATATATATATATATATACATATAAAATTTTTATTATTATTAATTAGATTATTTATTGAGAAATGTGAAAGCATGTCTTATTTTATACTATTATTTTTACTGTGTTTCAAATCTTTTATTAAACAATTATCTACTAAATGAAAACAAAAGTGTGTGTGTGTGTCTCTGTGTGTGTGTGTGTGTGTGTGTGTGTGTGTGTGTAGGAAAATACACACAGGTACATTTTAGTTGGTTACCCAAATTAATATTTTAAAAAAAAATTTTTTGTATAATGTTTCTTTTTTCACGTCTGTGTTATTTTAGAATTGAATTAATATTCCATTACAGCTTTGCTAATTTAAAAACATTTAGATTTTCTGTCTTTTATTTTAATTGTGTGCGTTGTCATTTTATTAAGTTATTAACTTGTAGCTATTTTATTGCATGAATTCAAACTAAATGAAAATGAGAAAATCTTCAACAAGCTGAATTTTTATTTTTTTACTTTTTTGATTTTATTGCAACAATGAGCTTTAATACGGTTTAAAAAGTTCTATTTTTTGTCTTTTGTGACTGTCCTGTAGGTCTGTAATGAACATTAGCGCTTCGATTGTGTTGGATTCTCATCAAAGCGGAGTGACTCCGGTTCTGAACACCAAGACGGTGGTCCTGCCGTATCCTGACGCTCTCGGCCCGTCGCCGGTGAAGATCAGACGCACCGATTCCTCTGCTGTCAGTGACCGATCTGATCTGGCGCTCGTGGCCGTGACTGACGTGGCTCCTTTATTAACCTCGGGCTGCGTCAAATGTCCCATCATGCTCCACTACAGCTCCAAACGATCGCCCGGGTCTCCTGCGGGGGATTGCGCTCGGGTTTCTCAACACTGCGGGCGAATCTCGCTGGATCTGAACGATATTTCCACGGGGAAGTTACATCCACGGCTGTTACAGGAGCACAGACTCAACACGGGTAAGAAAGCAGCCTCAAGAGGGGTAAGAGTGCACCGATATATCGGCCGATAATCACTTCTGGCTGATTAATTAAACACAATCAGTTATCAAAGATGCAATAATGCTTTAAAATAAGGTGTTTTTTGTTAATATTTAATTCACAATGCATTGTGTTGATGTACATGAACGAACACTAAATTTACGCCTTATTTTCTCTTTGTTAATAAAAATAGTTTTTTGTTTGTTCATGTTTACAGTGATTTTAATCTTGCATTAGTAAATGCTGAAATTTATATTAACTTAGAATTTTATATATATATATATATATATATATTTATATATATTTTATATATTTATATATATATATATATATATATATATATATATATATATATATATATATATATATATATATATTTTATATATATATATATATATAAATTTTTATATATATATATATATATATATATTTTATATATATATATATATAAATATTTATATATATATATTTATAAATTTTATATATTTTATTTTATGAAAATTTGAATAAAAAATTATTTTAATAAAATTTTAATTAAAAATAAATGCTGTTCATGTGTTCACGTGAACTAATGCTAACTAATTTTCGTAAAGTCTTACCAACTTATCCGTTTAAATTTGTGTTCGGGCTGTTTTTAGTATGCATATGCTGTCATTAGATGTTAAAAATAAAGAGAAAATAAAAGTTTATTGTATCATAGTTTCATATCAGGAAAGTAATGCGGTTGTGTAGCCTAGTTAGCCATAGAAGCAGTACCTTACACTAGGAGCTTGCTTACTTTTAATTATACAGGTATGTTTATTTATGTTTGACTGAATCACTAATCGATGTGCAGGCGAGTTGTATGCAAACATTTCAGTTTGATTATTGTTTTTAAAAATAAAAATAAACGGTTGAATGTAGTGACTATCGGTTTAAGTATCGGTGTTGTTATCGGTTCCGGTTTCCTCGGTAGTTTGCGGTCTCAGTGGTGTCCTCTGATGTTTTTGCGTCCAGACGAGGCCAGAGAGGATCTTCTGAGCCTGCAGGCGCTGCTGGACGTCCGGTGTTTCCGTGTGGAGTGTCTGGATCACACGCTGGTGGATGTTCAGGGCTGGCTGCGGGAGTCGCTGAGGTTCGAGCGGCTGGAGATCGACCCGTGCTTCACCGCAGACCCGTCGGGCGTCCGGCTCTTCCGCTGGGAGAAGAAATCACCGTTTCAGGGCGTCTTGAGCGTCTACTGCAGGTGAAAACATGGACTGTCTGTGTGTTTTATGTCACTTTCTGCTCACACACCATGTTCACTGAAACGTCTTAACACTATGTGGACAAAAGTATTAAGACGTTCCTTCATATGAACAGGTTTGTCTACTTAAAATAATTAATACATTTTTTTAAATAAATAAATAAATTTGTTAAATATTGAATTTATAGAATATAATTTTTTAACTATATATATATATATATATATATATATATATATATATATATATATATATATATATATAATTTATAAATTATTTATTTAATTTAAAAAAACTCAAAATATAATTCTACATTTAATATAAATATATATTTATAAATAATGTGTGTGTGTATGTAGAAATTTTAAGTTCTAATTTATGTAAAAAAAAGTTTTAAATGCAACTATTGAAATGCAATCCAGAACAAAATGCAATTTATAAAAAATGTATAGAATTTGTGAATTAAAAAAATGGTTTTCCTATGTGATAAAAGGCCCTTTTAATATATTTGAAAAAGAAGATATTCATAAAAAATAAGGAATACAGAAAGCATTTAAACTGAAAAAAATTGGTACTTGATTATATAATATGCCTTTTTTTCCTGTGGTCGCTTAACTGGTATAGAGGAAAAAATAGCATATTTTTTAAAAAGAATACATAATAACAAAATGGACTTCATTCATTTCAACTAAAAGTTGAAAGATTTGTCCTGAAATGACGTGAACTTGAGAACCCATAAGTCTTTTAGAAACGGTTGCTGTTGGATGAATGTGATCGGCTGTGTTCTGCTGCAGAGATGAGCTGAGTTTGCTGCACTTCCTGCACTCGCTGTGTGACTTCCTGCCAGTGTCACATGACCTGCAGCCGCTGGCGATGCCGAGGATCTGCTCTGGAGCTCTGGCTCGTACTCTTCAGACGGAGATCCAGACCGTGACTCAAGAGGCGTCTTCGGCGCTGCGCTCTGACGAGGGAGCAATTAGAGAAGAGGCGGAGTCACAGACACTCAGGGAGGTGTGGCTTAAAGAGCGAGGGCGGTGCAACCAGAGGCTCCGCCCCCTGCTGGAGGAGACGCGTTACAGCAGACTGATCGAGCGCATGATTGACACGCAGCTGGACGCCGACGAAGCTGCTCTGA